>NW_019186552.1:33488-276669 GCF_002260705.1 Seriola dumerili
AGAGAGAGAAGAGGAGAAGGAGATCTGGTTTTGTTTGGTGACACCCTTGGGGGTCACATGTCACACGCTGACCCACGCTGGCTGGCCAGTAAGGTCTGTTGGGGGAAGGGTCATCCCCAGGTGTGAACGGTGAGGAACTGTGGAGTGTGAGTTCCTTTGTCCAGTGGAGCAAAGAAACATCTGGTCCCTTGAATGATGAGTCCCAACAGTCCCCCCCTTTGTTGTCAGGATGCCACCTGACCACCTCTCATCCTGAGAGCACAATGTATAGTTCATTTGACAGTTCATTCAAGGGGTAACATCTGGGCATTTGTCAACACTATCTATCTTGGCTAAGCAAGAGCAATCAGGTTACAAAGCAGAATTCAGATAATAACCACAATGATGGAATAGTGTTAAACAACTAACATGTTTCCTAGTTACTCATGGTGTTAGTGAGGACCGGAAAGTCAGTGATGTTAGTTTGTTAAGGTGAGATATAGAGGGTGGCACCTAGAATGACATGGTTTGGAGTGTCTGGGTGAGTGTGCCCTGTATATGCAATGTCCTAAACTTGTATCAGACGACAGGGCATTGTTACTAATCTCACCTGTAAAGTATGACTAAGGAGTTACCTACCTACCTGCAGAATTTGACAGTAGTGTCTGATTCGATTCAGAATTTAGTTTGCTGCTGCTGCTGACAAACCCATTGTGTCCATCTGCAAAAGTGTAGGGTACCCTGAGCCTACTTACTGTTAGTACTCAGTGCGGGGAACTCTGGAGCGCCGGTGCTTTAAGTTTTCCCTAACTTGTGGCACAAAGCTGTAACACTTTGAGTAGCTGAAGAAGGAACATTCAGAGGCATTGTCACTGTCTGAGATAACATGGTCAGAGATGACGTGGTCATTAATCTGATCCATGAGTTTACTGGGCCTGTGTCTGAGCCAGAATATCTACGTAAGGCCGTCTCCTGCTCCTATTGTGGGAATGCCTATCTCTACGCACTTGGTGGATGTGGGGGTTACGCTCAGCGCCTGTATGTGGCCTTTTGTCACCCCCCTTCGATCTGTTCTGAGGGTGATTTTTTGAGGTTACATGTCTGTGTGACACTAAGGTGTTTGAGCTGCTAGGCTCAGTTGTTTTACCCCTTGCCTTGGAAATGGCCATGGTTTCCCAAGCCATTTTTGTCATCTTCTTTATTTCCTGCATGGTGGGCTTACCTTGATGCGTCATCAGTGTAACGTGAGTGCGTACACAGGGATGGAGGTTTCGCAGGAACAAAGACTTGAAGGTGGAGCTTTCCTCTAAGCCTGGTGTGTTCCTACCCTGAAAATATGCATGCCTCAAACGTTTGTAAAAGTCATTGGGATGTTCATGGCGGGAGTGTTTGATTTGAGAAGCTGCAACCAAAGATTCTATCTCATCCGCAGCAGGAGAGAATTCTTCTGTCAGTGCTAGACGGAGCTCTTTGTAGTCATCTCTGACACTGGGAGGCAGTGATTGCATAAACTTGTGGACTGCTTTTGAGCTGGTCTTCCACACTAGTTTAGTTTTCTCCCTTTGGGTTGCATGGGGCAAATCAATTAGGTTATGATCTAACTCCCTAAAGTAGTTTTCAATATGTTGATCAGAGTTGTCTGGATCAAAATGTTCAGTGTCCTTTGCTAAGAATTCAAGCACTTCGAGGCGGGGGCACTGTGAGGTCCCTACTGATGAAGGCGAGACTAAGCTAGCTAGACTAGAGGAAGGAGCTGAGCAGTGGTCATCACTCTCATGGAGGTGCAGAGAGGAGGCTGAACAGTCCGGGAAAGTTTTGGTCCTCCTGTTGGAGGGGTGAGCACAGGTGAAAATGTTTTGAATCAGTGGCTGATGGGAACATGAATATCCTCTACCGGATAGACTACCTGTCTCTTCAGTGTCAATTTCAGGAAGATGGGAAGTCAGGTGGGTCTAACCTCTGTCTCTCAGTGGAGGTTGAGGAGCTGTCATTAAGGGAAGAGAGTGAAACAGAAAAACCAGAATCACAAGCACTGAACGATTGTGGTGGAGCAAGGCATTCTGATTTAACCCTTAACAATTCCTCCTTGTGTGAACAGAGATCTAACTCTGCTGCATGCAGGTCTCCTAAGTAGTGCATGGCTTTCTTGTTAGCCTCCTTAACTTCCTGGAGGAGAAAAGCATTTTGAGCTCTAAGCGATTTTACCTCCTCCTCTAGGGCTGCTTGGCTCTGAAGGGCAATGCTGGTCTGCCTGTGGAAGTTCAACAGCACACATCTTAACAATGGGCCTTTGAATGCAGTCTGAGCATCGCCTCTGTCACTGAGTAGCAAGTCTATTTCTTTACTGCACTCACTGTAATTTAACTTGCTGATAAATTCTAGGTAGCCAGGCTTCAGGCTCTGTGCTAGGGAAGAAATAAACTGCTCTACACAGGAGTTCTCCATTGTTGTGTCTGGGAAAGAGGGAGGTTAAACAAGTTGTTTTGCAAAACAAGAAGGCAATGTAGTTGGCTGTGGTGTTGCGCTGGCAGACACCTTGTAGTGTAGTTTGGCAGTACACTAGCCTAACTAAACAATGCAGTGGCTTACACTATGGGGGGTAGCTTCCTGTGGAGGAGGGGTAGCTACACTAGTGGGCATAAAGATTAGGGACAGTAAAGGCAAGTGCAGATTTACTGTCTGCTTAAGAAATGTTTCAAAAAGCAATGACTGAGATGCAAGGCAGTAACAGTCCAAGGATTATCTCTTCAAGTTGACTACACACTGTGGCTCTATCTCAGGCTCTATTTCTTACTCAGGCTGAAATGCTTGGCAGTAACAGCCAGGTACAAGCTCTCTGTACACAGTGTCTAAGTTAAAGGGAGCAGCACTTGAATTAACAGCCAATTCTGACAGCTTTACTAGATAGCATTGAACACGTGGTATTCAAATGCTGAACTGAGGTTCTTACACTTCCTACAGAATAAATTCAACTGGAATTGTTAGCAACAATAGCAAGCTCTTACTGTGATACTAAGGCTTAAGTGTTAGCTATTATTAACTGGAGGACGTATAATATTGGTTCAGCTAAAATTGGTAAACCAATTCTCACCACGGTGCACTTGTTTGTAAGTATACCTGGACATTTAATCCTGTGATGGACTAAAATTTTAGCTCTAACCTTTGCAGTTTTGGCCAAATTATGAATTTAATATTGCACAATTATGAATATTTGCCAACAGTACTCGGCCTCACACAGGGCACCATTATGTTGGGTCTGAGCTCTACCTCATGAGCTGGACACCAAATATGTTGGATTTCGGTTGTTTATCAATTTATTGGCTATTATAAATTAAGAAAATATTAATATTAAAAATATTAATATTAAATAATAACTTTAAAATTAATTAAAGTTAATTAAAGAAGAGAGAGAGAAGAGGAGAAGGAGATCTGGTTTTGTTTGGTGTGAGTTTCTTTGCTAGCCTAACTCGTAATCTAAAGGTACCAGGTTAGAGGGGGGTGGTTAGCTTCATGCAGGTTCTAGAACTGAGACGTACTGCTATGTGTGTTAACATACGAGTACCTGATTAACTGTATGACTGACCACAACCTAAGCAAACATTACACCAACAAGACATCAATCAACAGGTACATTAACAAAGTTAAGACTTCTGTTGCTTAGTTATGCTGTGCTGTGCTATGCTGTGCTGGGAAAGGTTAGGCCCAGTCAGTTAACGTTACCCAGTCCTTGGAACAAGCAAAGAGGTCCTTTCCAGTGTTGGTGTAAAGTCCAGTGAGTTGGGAGGCTTCCTGGTGGAGTAAAGTCCTGTCTGGTTGTGTTGCTTTGCAGTTATCTCATTTGTTCTCCTCACAGAGTTAGCTGTTCCATGCTAACTCTGCTACGACTCCTGTTGCTTTGAAAACCAGCTGGCCTTGTGTCGTAGCTGCTGATTCTGAAGAGGATTTGGTTCACTCACAGTTAATCCGAAGCAGGTCGCTGCTCTTGAGGAGAAGAGCGGTTGCAATCTGCTGGTAGCGGGTCGGCGAGAGAGCTGGTTTCTCAGGTAGCAGAGCTGACCTGGTCTGGGGCCTTGTTGCCCTTTGAAGAACCGAGAGGAGAGAGCTGGAGCTGCTCTCCAGAGCAAGCCGAGGGAGAAGAGAGAGAGAAGAGGAGAAGGAGATCTGGTTTTGTTTGGTGACACCCTTGGGGGTCACATGTCACACGCTGACCCACGCTGGCTGGCCAGTAAGGTCCGTTGGGGGAAGGGTCATCCCCAGGTGTGAACGGTGAGGAACTGTGGAGTGTGAGTTCCTTTGTCCAGTGGAGCAAAGAAACATCTGGTCCCTTGAATGATGAGTCCCAACATTGTCATTTGAAAGGTTTCCACACTGTGAAAACTGAGTGATCGGTGCCAACAGAAGGAGGACCTCATGTACAGAGCAGTCCATTTGTTTCCAGTCATCTGGTTGTGGAGAAGGGAGACTGTATGGACATCCTTAGTTATCAAATGGGCTGTGATGATGATGCTAGAAAACCACTCTCAGTTCAGCTTCCTCTGATAATATGACAGACTAACTCTTGATTAGTTTGTTTATTATTCTCTGTCTTCAGTATTCACAGGTTTGGTTTCTTACCTGCAACTTCATTTTATGCTGTTGTTGACAGGTGATGGTAGCAACACTTTTAAGAACAGAATTTATAAATATTAAACTGTGGTTAAGTGATGGATCAACTCTAGCACTGTCACCACCTCCACAGGTGAAAGTATTTACCAATTAACATCAGCATGTTTTTTGATCCTTCATTATCAGTGTTGTTGGACAACATTTAAATATTTCTAGTATTTATGTTGTTGATTAAAGCTAACATAGAAATAGTCACACAATGCTGTATGTGTTACTATTGTTAAAATTCATACCAGATGTGTTCTATAAAAAACAATCAACAACATTAAAGCAAGAGCTTCATAAATAACTTTATTGGACATTATAAACTACATTAATTTGAACAATTTACAACACTGGAAACGTATAAAAGAATGTAATAAATGGATTAATTAAATACTGTAGTGTATAATTAACAATCAACTGTAACTATTTAAAATCAAAAAATAGTTGTGGATGAGGTTAAAGCTGAATTTCACTTTCATATGTAAGTTTGCTTAATAAAAAGAAGTAGTTGAATCAACAGTGCAACAGAATTTTTAGTAACAAGTATAATCATAATTCATCAGTCCTAATGTGTGAGACAGTTAATATTTATTTGCTCCAGTAACAGTATCCCTCTAAATAAGTGATGCTGTTGGAACAACACATTGATATTACTATAATGGCTTAGGACTATGAAATATGGACTCCAATCTTTTAAACTATTGAAAATTTGTTACAGCTACAGTGGAGTCCAAAAGTCATCTGATTGTATGTCTGACATGGGGCAGAGAGTGTAATAAGACAGTGAGGGTGTAGGGAACAAGGAAGAGCTGATAAGACTGAACAATGTTATGGCCACAAGTGTTACATTAAAAAATACTATATTATCATATAAGACACTGTGTCTATGTTTGGGAAGAGAAGATCTTCATGGACACTGCAGGTGGAGGTGGTGCAGGGCCTCCATCATTGCTGCAAGAGGTTGCAGGTGTCCCCAAAGATCCAGACCTTGGCTGGATGGAAAAAACATTAAAATAGAGAGAAATCATATCATTATCATATTGAATTGAGTATAGAGAAAAAGACAAAGAGACAGAAACAGCACTCTGATTAGATGATCACAGATATCTGAAAATAAATGATTCCCTCATCTTAGTTGTAATAAACAGTCTGCTGAACTTTTACATTAAATAACAATAGAATAGAAAATAATACTCACTTTGGTGTCATTGTGGAGGTGCACATGTCATGATGGTTCTCAGCTCTCAGTGATGTTCTTTATTCTGAAACAGAAACAGAATCATTCCAACATGTTTTGACTCCTGTCATCAATAATGAAATGAACTAGAGCTGCAAAACTAGCCAACTAACACAGAGGTAGCTCGCCTCTGTACCTCCTTTGTGAATATGTGTGTGTAATATGTGATTTGGTTTGAAATACTGGTAGTGATTATTGGGGACTGGGCTAGGTTTAAAATTCTGATTGTGCATCACACCCTTAGAAGAAGACTGTTGGACACATTGGGAACAGGGGTGCTGCTTCTTGTGTTTTTGGGTTGGTTAGAATCGCACAATTAGGCTCTTTTGGGTCATTTTTCTTTTTAGGTTAGCAATTGAGTTTTGGAACTCTCCTAAGTTAGAGTCCTCTTTTCATTATATTTTGTTCTTGATTTAAGCAGCACCCATTTTTTCCCTGTTCCTTTACTTCAGTTGTCCTCTTGAATTGTTTGTATTTTTGTTTACTTATTTAGCCTCCAGGTTACACAATAAATTTGCTTTACCAACAACACTTGGTTTTATGTTGCTTCCCTTTTCCCCTAGTTGGGTCGTAACATAAGGACTTGCCACCTATGTTGACTGGGAAGACGGCACGCCATGATTGCTTTATATATGGACGCCAGAGACTAACATGACTGCAGTGAACTGAAACCTGGCTCTGTGAGCAGCCCGGTCAGTAAGTGAGATACTCGGTGAGTAAAATTTTCCAGGTAGTTAAATCTTCTTTGCTTGAAGAAATCAACTGCCCGGTACTGTGTGTAAGTCCCACGGCGTCTGAGGTTTTACTTTCTCAGCAAAGTGGTTCAATAAAGGGTTTATATCTTGATGCTTCATGTGAACAGTGTGACATTTACTGGCCTGAATGCAAAATGGGCAAATACAAACGTTTGTACATCACAAATTGAATGCAAGTATAAGGGAAAGCATGGCTGTATTTTATATTCCAAGCATGGATTTATATACTGAAAAAAAAGCAAATCAAAATGTGTTTTGTATGCATCAAATGTGTCAATATCAGTCAAGTTAAGCTCAATGTCTTGGTTTTAACTTAAGTGTCAAAACTGTAAGTTAGTTTCCAATGTGGGCAAAGAACATGTAGCTTTACCTTTAAATGTCAGCTTTGGTGGCTGTGCTGTAAAGGTGCAATATAAGATCTGGGCAGAACTTGAGTTTAAAATGTTCAAAAATTGAATAAACATTATCAACAGTGTGTGTGAAGAAGCCACATTGATGATGTCATGATCAAGACCTCCATATGTTGTATTTCAGTTATCTACTGAAATGAGCATTCTAACCAGCCAGCCCCGACCTGTGTCGTGTTGTAATACCACTTTGTGACACTAGACGCTGTGTGAGTCAGTGGCGTGTCAAGTCTGCTCTCAATCCTCCTAAAAGGCAAAATTCATCTGCATCCCAAAGGACTGCTCCCAACAAGAAACCACGTTCAACGGCAAAGAAAAGAAGCAACACAAGTAAATCTCGGTGTGGCTTTCCACCGCTGGAGACAGCTCCTGAGAGTAAAGAAATGCAGTTTGATGCCAAGCTCACACCTTCCCTGTTAGCCTGGTGAGTAACATCTAATGTTAGCTCTTTAGCGAAAAGTATAATCAGTGCAATGACTGACAAACCGTATCGAGAAAACATTTCAGGTGGTGATATTGATGATGTCGACAGACGTTTTAGTGTTTACTAGAATTGTGCCTGTTCCTGTCGGCTGTTGTACAGCTAGTTACGTCAGTAACTTTAGGCTCATTTTGTAACTGATGACTGTAAATTGAGACTGTTTGGACCCAGTAGACCGAGTGAATACACATCAATCGGTACACCATGTTGTAACCACTTGACATTACTGTTAGAAAGATCAGGCTATTTTGAAAGTGCAGTCTTTACATTTCTCAGGAGATTTCAGCATACCTCTGTCTTTATCAGGAGCTGAGCCAGTACAGATGCAATACTGTATCCACCTGTCTCACCAACGGCAGAGAATACAGACACAGTGAGGAGGGTCTAGATGAGTAAAATGCTATCACTCACTTTTAAAAATAAGACTCTATACCACTGTAATTAAATCAGACCCACAGTGTATATATGTTCATACTGCTGATTCTTAATAATGAATATACCACTTCCTATATTGGTTATGTATTTTACAATATATCCATATTTGTACTACTCAATTTGTTGGTTATATAGTGTGTGTACATTGAATTCTTATCATTCCTGTAGTTGTTTACCCTTCATTTCCTTGCATTTACATTTTATAATATTCATACTGTATTTATTTTTAGCATATTCATATCTATACACACTCAACAGACCTAACATGTTTGAATATCAAGAGCTTGTACGATCCAAACAAATTGTCCTATCACATGTTTTCTGTGTCAGGACCAGAATTCCAGCCTAATCATCACCAATGATGGACCAGCACCCTGCCTTTTCTTCTACATCTAGCCTCATCAATCAACAACCACATCACAGTGACTCCTTGAGCTATTATCCCTGCACATAACAGATATTGTCTATAATGTGAACTTTTGCACATCTTGCCCAGCAGTAGTTTTGTCATTCTAAAATACTTTTGCACATAGTTGTGTAGTATCGTTTTCATTGTTTAATTTTTTTAATATATGTATCTATGTATATTTATATTTGGGTGTTGCAGTATTTTACCTTTTTCATTGTTATTTCCTATGAATATGTTAATTTGATTCTACACCAAGCCAAATATCTTGTAAACAACCTACCTGGCAATAAACCTTATCTTCTGAGTCTGCCTTTGTGATGATGTCGTAATCCCTTCCTCATGCTGCTATAGCCTGCCAAGGACAACCCATGTTTCATGCAGTATCCCCTTACCTTCATAAATCTGCAAGTGTATGACACTGAGGTTACAAGTAGAATTTGGAACCTATTTCACACCTGAATTTAAATTCTACTTGTAACCTCAGTGTCACACACTTGCAGGAATTTTGAGCATCAAGTTTTACAGTTTTGTGCTTTGTATGTGTACCCAGATGTTGACAGAAGCTCTTCCTCTTTAAGTGTCTTTGTGTTGCCTTACCATTAGTGTGTGTGTGTTTTTTTTTTATGTAGCGTACATACCTGGCCTAGCATCAGTCACAAGCCATTAGGGAAGTTCATTGTAAGGACATGCAGAGTTACGGACCCACAATTGACACTTTGCAACTCTTCCCACCATCAAACTATCAAATTGATAGGAAACAGATACAAAAGACCCCTCTTCCACAAACAGACCATGCTTTTAGCATGTCCGAACGACACAGAACCAGACCAAAGGTCAAAGGGTCAGCTCCAGAGGATCAACCAATGGACACCAGGCAACTGGAGAATATAGGCAAAATCTCCAGTTTGTAACAATAAGACTCTGGTTAATGATATTTCATTGTTTCTTATATAGGACAAGTAACAACAAAGGAACTGATTAACACTAAGGTGTAAATCCTGGCCTCTCTGTGCCATGCATGAACACATGAACACATACACACAGGCACACACACACACACACCAACCTCCCTTCCTCTGCCCCTCTCTATATAAGAGTCATAAACTACAACCCACATTCCAATCCTGAGAAGTGACCAGCAGAACACTCTTCACAGACACAGATCTAAGGAAGAATGTAAAATTAAATATTTAACTGTTCTGTAACTCATGAGATGTTCCTATGCAATAGTTTAATCCCAAACTTCTATCCCATAGAATGTTTGAAATGTAACATGTAGATTTTAAGACAATGTCCTTCATGTGACCATACTGTCAGCATCCTTCACACACGGTAACACACACTACATGACATCCAGAATGTCCATATTTGTTGTGGTTTGGGTTTTTCTGTGTGTAGTTTTTGCCCGTCTGACTTCTCTCTCTCCCCTTCCTGCAGTGAGTGCCGAGAGGCGGGGCGATCTCTGGGAGCACTCTTCCACCGGCACACCTGCAGCTCGTTTGGCCTAATCAGCACCCTACATAAGACACACTCCCCTTGTCTCCAGTGCCGGATTATTCCCCTTGCTCATGCTTGTCCCTCGCGCTCCCGTTGATCTCCTGCCTCTCGCCACGCAAAGTCCTTTTGGTGAATTCTTTCTAGTTCTAGTGAGTTTTTGGTGCCTTGACACAATTTTCTGTTGTACTTTGACCTCGTGCATTTTTCTCATTTATATGGTGATTTTCTGTTCTACGTTTTGTGTTGGTACTTTACGCTTATTCCTCTTAGAGTGATTTTTTGTTGCTACTTTGTTGAATAAACCAGTTTTTGTATTTACTCTGCATCTGGGTCTGGCCTCCCTTTGTCTGGTCCGTAATACATATTATTATTATTACAGTTAAAGAACTGCTTTGTAATCCACATTTATAGACTATTAGCTTTGGGAAATGTTTTTATTGTTGTTTGATCAATTAACCACTTGTATCATGATTAATTCCGGGTTTGAAGGATGTAATATGAAATCAACACTCCTATTACTCCTCTCTGCCATTATTAGTGCAAGTAGTTTTATATTTTATTTCATTTAATGTTTTGTGGTCATGGTAGGAGACGGATGTGCAAGTTTATAAGTAAACTCTAGAATTAAATTATTCCAAAGTTCAATGGAAAATTACTCTCTTCTCCAAGTGGAAACACAGGAGAAGACGGGTGACGCCCCTGAAACATGCACCAGCCCCCCAGGGGATAAAACAGTCGTGAACAATTCACACAAAGTTAGAGAGATAAGAAAAACCAGAAAGGTTAGAAGTCAGAAATGTTAGAAACGCGAAAAAGTTAGAAACTCGNATTATTCCAAAGTTCAATGGAAAATTACTCTCTTCTCCAAGTGGAAACACAGGAGAAGACGGGTGACGCCCCTGAAACATGCACCAGCCCCCCAGGGGATAAAACAGTCGTGAACAATTCACACAAAGTTAGAGAGATAAGAAAAACCAGAAAGGTTAGAAGTCAGAAATGTTAGAAACGCGAAAAAGTTAGAAACTCGGCGAGATGTTAAGAAGGAAGAAGATGCGAGAAACGAAGCTAAAAGCTAGAGGCTGAAAAGCTGAAGCTAGAAAAACGATGCAGAAACTAAAAGCTGAGAACTTTGCTCAAAGTTCAGAGTCCCGGCTCAAAGCCCGGCTCTGTAGCCATGTACACTCTTAGCTCTAAGCTGCTAGCCACAAACTCATGGATCTTAGTCATTTTTGCACTTTTCGTGTCTTTTATTTTTCTTTCCTGCAAGCTCCAAGTAACATCATTTTTGTCTACATGCGCGATCTTTTATTTTTATAAGCCAAGTCAAGACCAACTGAACCAAAATAACAGAAGTGCCTCAGAGCAATTTTGTAACTTTTAAATCATCACCAAGTTTTCCTTTTTGAAGATTTTGACAACTTTAGAGTTATCTGGTCAACGCCAGTCTCCTCTAAAGTTATCCAGCCAAAGTGAAGAGCATTAGAGTTTATTTCGCATCAACCCACAAGAGATGCCAGGAGAGAAGTCAAGACAGAAAGTCTCCTGGCAAACTCCACCAGAGCTGAACCGCTGAGACACTGGCAGAATCCGTCATTGTGATAACGGGACACTAGATCCTGCGTCTCCGGGGTTACCACGGCAACCACAGCCACCTGGGTTCCAGCCGAGGGTCTTCAGCTACAGCGCAACTCACAGTAGGCCGGTCTTAACACTCTGCTCATGATTGGGTTGATGTCGAAATATAGCAATATTTAATCATCAAACCTAATTCGTAGATGTAGTATCATTAGCTGTATAGCCATACTGTATAGCCATAACATATTCTCTCCCACCATTGCCAACTCATCACACTGCTCATTTCATTATTATTTTCATCTTTATGATTATTACACCTTGCATTTACTCTGTAGATAGTAGTTTAGTTAATAAACTCCTTTATTTACACGCAGTTGTTGTCCTGTTGTATTCTTTTGACATAGAGACTGGAGATCCATTGAATCGAGAAGTCATGGCTTCCGATATGAGATTGATATATTTGGCAATGAAGTAATTCATTGTTGTCCTCCCAGAGGACTGGTGCCCCATTTCAACGAGAGTAAATTCTAAAATATGGCGTTAACGCTACGTATATAAATTGAAATATCTTCACATGTACATGTATCATTTGTTAAGATTTTTTCATAAAGTCTTGATTTTATTACAGTATATGCTAAATAAGGTTTAAATAGATGATTAATCTTTTATGTTCTGAGGTCCTTAGAATGCTTCAAAAACAGACAGACAAAAGAAGAGCTGCTTAACATGTCCTTATTTTTCCTTTTGTGTTTTCATAGGGATGGCAGAATCCACCTCAGGCCAGAACCACACCTTTCCAGTCCCCTGAAAGCAAGAAATGGTAAGTCATGTGCATGATGATTTAAACTACAAAATGTTAAGATGAGTTAAAATTATTCTGTTAAAAACATTTATTTTTCTAAGTTGTTGTCATAATCACTAATGCATCAGAAAACAACGCGGATGTGATTATTAATATATATATGTGGCTTGAATATTAAAATTAAACTTGTTGGGAAACTTGCTGTCTTTGATTGTGACGTAATGAGGAACTACTCAATAATAACTCTGCTTTATCACTTTTACTGACAAAAGCTACACATTTAAGGTAAACATAAGAAACTTGTGCTACAGAAAATGGACCAGACTCAGTGAATAGCTCCCTAAGCTTAACATCCTAAGTCCTATGATAACTAATTTAGCTATACAGACTAATGAGCAGTGATACCTAACATGTCTTTGGGGTCATCAGGTGGGAACCTCCTTTCACCAGTGTTTCGTCTAGTTGGTCCCACGACACCTCCAGGAGGCTAGACAGTGATCACTGGCATCCCAGAGTCACTCCCCTAATGCCAGCCATCACTGCTCCTCACACCATGACTATTTTCTCCTTTATCTTGCCTATGCTACCTCAAACAACACTATCATCAACTCGGACAAAACACACTAGCAGATTCAGCAAACAAAAACTCCCCTAAACAGTTCTGTTCTGTTGTGTAGGACTAGATTTTTTTTTTTTTCCCCAGAAAGTGGCGGCCAATTTGAATGAGAGAGGTAGAGTCAGGGAGAGATGCCTTGTTGGGCTAAACTCTCCCCCGCTGGATTAGGCTGTGCTCTACCTCCCCCTACTCCCCCACTCTCCAAGACAATACAACTCACCATACAACTCACCTAAAACAAACAAACTCACCTAAACAGTCAAAGACACACTACAAACCAATTCAAAACAATACAAACAAACAATACAGGCCAACTCACCTGGACTAACCGCATGGTCTCAAAGAGGCTCACACAGGCCACACCCCCCACTTAAAAACACTTCCTCTTCCTGGATTTCTTCCTTGCTTCTCCTAAGAGTCTGTCTATCCTAAGTGCTCCCCCTGCTGGGCCCCCAGCTACCATTATTTCTTCTCATCCAAATCCACTGACTGGATCTTACTGCCTCATCTGACATGTCCTTTACTATTTTCCTCACACTCTGTCCACTTCCTCCTAACTCCCTCACCAAAGAGACAACAGACCTTGCTACAAATCCTCTACATCCTACTTCCACTGGACAAATCCTAACTTTCCATCCTCGCTGCTCTGCTTCTGCCCCTAACTCTACATACCTAAGCTTTTTCCTTTCATGTGCTTCTATAACTGAAGCCTCCAACGGAACAGTCAGCTCTATGAAATATACTCTCATTCTACTCCTAGACCACAAGACTATGTCAGGCCATAGCTTTGTACTGGCTATTTCCTGGGGAACAACAAGCTTTCCTCCTAAATCTACCTGCATTTCCCAATCACAAGCATCCTCTAAGCTGCCTTGCCTCCTTGCCGTCTTACCAACTTTCTCTCCCTCTTGAACAAACTTGATTGCAACTCTCTTTATTTTTGACCCTCCTAAATTTGCCTGCCTCCGTAAATCTTCAATTCCTGCAGCTAAGCTTTTTAAAACCTGGTTATGTTGCTAGGTATACCGGCCTTGCGACAGACTAACCGTACAGCCTGACAAAATGTGCTTTAAAGTTGCAGTACCTGAACACAATGAACATAACGGGTCTCCATTTACCCAGAGTTTTAGGTTTTGGGGAGTTGGCAATACATCATATGTTGCCCCTATCAAAAATCTAATACTACTTTCCTCCATACTCCACAGCTCTTTCCAGCTAAGCTTTTTCTTGTCTACACCTTCCCAATTCAACCACTGTCCCTGCTTAGCCTGGGCCACAGCGTTGCACCCCTTAATATTTCCTCCTGTCTATGAACCTGCTCCACAACTAACTTTCTCTTCTCTTTGGGACCTGCTCCACTCCACACCGGTTTGCCTGGGCCAAGCCCCAAGCCTCCCCGGCCTATTCAAGATCAGTGCTGTTGCTGAGTACCCTGTTCCCATTACCAAACACCAGCTGCACCATTTCTTAGGGCTAGCAGATTACTGTAGGGCCTTCTGTCGTAACTTTGCTACTATTGTTTCCCCCGACTGATCTTGTCAGTCCTGCTAAGGAGTTTGTGTGGGACTCCAAATGTGAGCTGTCCTTCCAAGCTGTGAAAGCTTTGCTGTGCATCTCGCCAGTGTTTGCTACCCACAATTTTGCTGTTCCATTTAAACTTGAGGTCAATGCCAGTGGTACAGGTGCCGGAGCTGTTCTGATTCAGGAAGTTTCAGTAGGCATTGATCACCCTGTCTGCTACTTTTCCAAAAAGTTTTCTCAGACACAGCAGAACTACAGCACTATTGAAAAGGAAGCCCTGGCTTTGCTGTGGGCTTTACAGCATTTTGAGGTGTACATTGGGTCCTGCTTGCAGCCTGTTGTTGTTTACACAGACCATAATCCTTTGGGTTTTTTTGCATCGGATGTATTACAGCAATCAGAGGATGATGCGTTGGGCCAACATTGTTCAAAACTACAATTTGGATATTCGCCTTAAAAAGGGCCAAGAAAATATTGTGGCTGATGTGCTGTCACAAGTGTACAAATAATGTCACATAAGTGCGATCTTTATGGGGGGAAGTGTTACATAGTGTTGGATTCTGTTTTATTTTGGTGTTTCCTGTTGATCCTGTTGCTGATTGTTCTAGGTGGATCGTCTGAGTGACACACTTGTGCTGACTAGTGGGCTGAGTCTATTTAGGCTATCCCTTTCTTTCAGCTCGGTGGTGAAATGATATCTACAAAGTACAAAATGTGTTGGCATGGACAAAATTAAGTTGTGTGCTGTGTAGTTCAGGCAACAGAGGAGCGTACTGACCCAAAAAACAGCATGCAAGTGTGTGGTTATAAAAAACAAATTTATTACAGATTAAAAGATCAGTTAACAGTTTTTGAAACAATAAAAAAAAAAAAAAAAAAAAAAAAAAAAAAAAAAAAAAAGAGTCCCAAGCACTTCGACCACCGGCAAGAGTCCCAGTGTTAAAAAGTCCAGGGTCCAGCAGCATTCAGCAGCACAGTCTTATCAGCTCCTTTGTAGCACCCATGTTAACAGACTCATCAGTCTCCACCCTCTTACCATCAAGAGTTAATTTGCATCAAGAGTTTGTTTAGCATGAGGTGGTATAGTTTTGAAGTCTTTAACTAAAAAGGATGAGCCCAAAATATTAATTAAACTGACTTGCATGCAAAAAAAAACAAAAAAAAAACTTAACAGTCACTCAAATAAACCAAATGTAATAGATACAGTAATATGAAATTAGAAAAATTTAGGCAAGCAAAAAAAAATAAATAAATAAAAACTAACAACTGAACACACAGCAACCAAAACAAATCAAATAATCATGCAATTAAATCAATATTCCAAACCAAGGCAAACATAGGCAAAACACAAAAGAAAAGCTTTCTCCTGATTAGCAAGTTGCATCTCAATTTCTTTGATGCTGTCAGGCATTACTGCCAGGGCAAAACATACAGTTTCATGAAAGTAAAAGAAGTGGGACTTAGCTGCGGGCTGTCCACCGTTCTCCAAACTCTGCAGTCTTGACCCGACTGACGGCTGGCATCTCCACTCTGTCGTCAATGTCTCTCTGTTCCTCCGCCACTCTCACACGTATGTCCTGCACGCCTGTGCTGTATCCTCAATTAGCTGTGAAGGCAGGTAGAAGACACCACTGTGGAGCCCAATGCACCAATCAGTGCCTCCTGCACCCAGGTGTCGTCTCGGGTTAAATTAACCCCGCAAAAGCACAGGAAGTCTCCACCAGGGTCAGACACGCACGCACGCACACACAATCGCCCTGTGACACTAGCATGCCTAAATCAGTCGTCTTGGAAACTAGGCGCTGGAAGGGCACACTGAATTATCTAATGAATTCACTCAAATATTCCCATTCATATGCAAATGCAATTATGAATATGCAAATATCCCTTGCATTTGAGCCTCTGTCAGACCTAGACTCTACCAGTCCCTGCGCAAAACCTTGATGTACATCACCAAACTCACTTCCTTGTTGTTCCTCCTGTTGTGGAGCTGCAGAGTGTATGACATGAACTTCTCACATTTACCAACAAAAATTACACAAACAAAACATTCCACCTTAAAAGACACTGGTAGCTACAGATAGCCTCTGAGCTGCTCAGTGAATAAAATTGTTAATTAGTAAAGATGAAAAGACAGAAAACATCCTTTCTTACATCATTCACTTGTGATGAAACTATTATATAGGCATCACAGCATTCATCTTTTAAGAAAAGCTGCCATGAAATCAAATATTTTAGGCTACAACAATCCCAAAGAAAGCCTGTGAAGTCCTAGAGGGACTGGCTAATGCAAACTCTTGCTCTCTGTAATGACAAGGTTTCAGTGACCTGGGAAAGAGCAGAATGTATTGTATGTGTATTGAATGTGTAATTATTTGTAGATGGATGGAGGATGCAGAAATCAATGTATCCACAGAGCTGATTGATAATCACTGTTGCAATTAAATCCAAAGCCATTTCAGTGGACGCCTTCCTGGAGGAAGAGCACTGATACGAGGGAACATCAGGAGCTTGTTATACAAATCTTTTGGTAGTTTCACCCGATTTGGAGCAGAGGTATGTAGCTTACATACCTGGCCTGGCATCAGTCACAAGGCATTAAAGAAGTTCATTGTAAGGACATGCAGAGTTACGGACCCACAATTGACACTTTGTTACTCTTCCCACCATCAAACTATCAAATTGATAGGAAACAGAGACAAAGGACCCTTCTCTCACAAACAGACCATGCTTTTAGCATGTCAGAGAGACACAGAATCAGACCAAGGGTCAAAGGGTCAGCTCCAGAGGATCAATGAAGGGACACCAGGTAACTAGAGAGCATAGGCAAAATCTCCAGTTTGTAACAATAAGACTCTGTCTATTGATGTTTGATTGTTTCTTATATAGGACAAATAACACCAAAAGGACTGAGTATCACTAAGGTGTGAATCTTGGCCTAAGACTCTGTCTATTGATGTTTGATTGTTTCTTATATAGGACAAATAACACCAAAAGGACTGAGTATCACTAAGGTGTGAATCTTGGCCTGTCTCTGCCATGCATGAACACACACACACACTGACGCACACACCAACCCCCCTCCTCTGTCCCTCTCTAGATAAGAGTCATAAACTACAACCCACATTCCAATCCTGGGTAGTGACCAGCAGAACACTCTTCACAGACACAGATCTGAGGAAGAATAAATAATTTAATAGCTGACTGTTCTGTAACTCATGAGATTTTTCTATGTAATAGTTCAATCCCAAACTTCTATCCTATAGAGTGTTTTAAATGTAACATGTAGACTTTAAGACAATGTCCTTCATGTGACCATACTGTCAGCATCCTTCACACGCGGTAACACACACTACATGACATCCAGATTGTCCATATTATTATTATTACAGTCAAAGAACTGCTGTGTAATCCACATTTATAGACTATTAGCTTTGGGAAATGTTTATATTGTTGTTTGATCAATTAACCACTTGTATTATGATTAATTCCAGGTTTGAAGGATGTAATATGAAATCAACACTCCTATTACTCCTCTCTGCCATTATTAGTGCAAGTAGTTTTATATGTTATTTCACTTAATGTTTTGTTGTCATGGTGGAAGACGGATGTTTGAGTTTATAAGTACACTCTAGAATTAAATTATTCCAAAGTTCAGTGGAATATTACTCTCTTCTCCAAGTGGAAACACAGGAGAAGATGAGTGATGCCCCTGAAACATGTGCCAGCCCCCCATGGGATAAAACAGTCGTGATCAATTCACACATTGCTAAGAAACTGGGAGAAGCTAGAGAAGGCTACAAAGCTAGAAACTGAAATTTCTGTAGTCCAGGCTCTTACCAACAGCCTGGTTCTTAGCTCTAAGCTGCTAGCCACAAACTCATGGCTCTTAAGCCATAAGTAAGTTTTTGTCTACATGCGCAATCTTTTAATTTTATAAGCCAATTCAACCAACTGAACCAAAACAACAGAAGTGCCTCAGAATAATTTTGTAACTTTTAATCATCGTCAAGTTTTCCTTTTTGAAGATTTTTGACAACTTTAGAGTCATCTGGTCAACGCCAGTCTCCTCTAAAGTTATCCAGCCAAAGTGAAGTGCATTACAGTTTAATTTGCATCAACCCACAAGAGGCACCAGCAGATAACACATTCCCACTGCCCATGCATGACCGCCGGCAGAGAAGCCGACCAGAAATCAAGAGTGCCTGAGACAGAAAGTCTCCTGGCAAACTCCACAAGAGCTGAATCGCTGAGACACCGGCAGAATCCGTCATCGTGATAACGGGACACAGCCTCCAAGAGAATCCACCTAGATCCCGTGTCTCCAGGGTTACCACGGCAACCACAGTCACCTGGGTTCCAGCCAAGGGTCGTCAGCTACAGCTTAACACTCTGCTCATGACTGGGTTGATGTCGAAATATAGTAATATTTAATCATCAAATCTGATTTGTAGACATAGTATCATTAACTGTATAGCCACAGTCTATAGCCATAACATATTCTCTCCCACCATTGCCAACTCATCACACCGCTCATTTCATTATTATTTTCATCTTTTTGATTATTACACCTTGCATTTACTCTGTAGATAGTAGCTTAGTTAATAAACTCCTTTATTTACACCCAGTTGTTGTCCTGTTGTGTTCTTTTGACGTAGAGACTGGAGATCCATTGAATCGGGAAGTCATGGCTTCTGATATGAGATTGATAAATTTATCAATGAAGTAATTCATTGTTGTCCTCCCAGAGGACTGGTGCCCCATTTCAACGAGAGTAAATTCTAAATTATGGCGTTAATGCTACAGGTACCTGCTGATGTTACACACTGCTCAGCCATCATCAGGTCTTGTAGTTGTGGGATTTCAAATAGTAGCTTCATGTTTTGCCAATTTGTAATGTCAGCTGTACAACACAGAGCCTGGCAGTGGTTTGATATCAAGAGGCACAACACGTAGGTACGTGGCTGGTACATGTTGTGCAGGCATGTGTGCACTCTAATGTTACACTTCCCATTGTACCTGTATCCTTATGCATTTCACCATAGTTTTGCACAACAATGATCACTGCATGGTGGAGAAGTTGTATTAATAATGAATGGCTGCCACTGGATAGTTTATAATACTGTCTGATTCCATGCATTTTTATTGTGACTGAGCTCCATCATATATCAACATGTCAACCTCAACATTGGTGCATTTAAATTTTTTCTAAGGGAGGATGACGAATAGGAGATAAGTAGGCAGCTGTTTCCCTGAACTGCTGATCCAGCTGTTTTATAAGAGGAAAAACAGAACTGGTATTCTTTTCACCTTGTGTAAAAAATACCAGCATGCCTCTTTGGCAGGTGTATGTCTGTCTGTCTGTCTGTTTGTTTGTTTGTTTGTTTGACCACAATTGCATCACAGCCTGCCAAAAAACTTTAAAGGTATGTAGTCGAGATCAAAACAAAGGTTGAGTTCCGAGATCAGTGATGTCAGACCCATGAGTACTGAGCACTCTATAATATTGTAATAACTTTTGAGTACTCATGGGTCTGAATATCAACATTGATGTTGATGGGCGTGCAGCTGGTGTGATCCCATTGTAAGATCTATCGATCTATCTATCTATAACAAATGAACCACCATTACACACTAATCATCATTTTGTGGTTATTTGTAGATCATGACCTGACCCTCATTTTCTCACCATTTGACTGGTTGAGATTGTTTTGTGATGCCAGGTGATTCAGTTACATTTTCACCAAGCAAAGGCCATAATGCCATCCACATGTGATTTCTCCTTATTGTGTGTCAGTGTTTATGATAAGCCAATATAGCTTACCTCAGCTGCCTCATGTGGAGGGCATCCTCTTCCTCCTTCACCTCTCACCAAATACCTTACATTATTCCCATCCCCATAATTACCCTTCCTTCCATTCTTCTCTCTCTCTGTCTTTCCCCTTTCTTTCTGTCTTTCAATCCTCTGATCTCCCTGCTGATCTCTCTCTGATTTCCCCTCTCTCCTGTACTTCCACACCTCCTCTCTTTCCCCATGTCTCCCCCTTCCCTCCTGTACACAGCATCCTCTTTCCTAATCCTCTCCCCTAATGCTTCTTGTTTTTGACTGAGCAACACGCAGCAGTCTCAATGGATCCAGCAAGAATCCCTTTAATCCAGTTACTTCTCTTCATGATGCTTGTGTCCTCTGGGATCTATTAGAGGAAAATAATCCAAATCAAACTGGGCAAGCGTGAGGGCCATGTGAGATAACCTGAAATGCACTGTGACAGTATAGTGGTGTGTATTGTATGGTCCCTGAAGACAAATGGTGCTGTAGGTACATAAAATAAAAAATGGCTGTTATCATGATATGCATTACTGCTGATGCCTCTGGGTAGCAAGACATTTGCATTGTTTCGTGAGTAAAGGCAGCATGAGGCTGGCTGCTGCAGAATGTGAGGACTGAGGAGTAATCACATCAGGGTTAGACTGCCAAGCATCTGTCATAATTATGTGGAACCTGGGTGGATGTTACAGACCCACAGGTGATGGCTCCGTTGAGGCTGATCACACACAGAGAACTGCATCCTGTGAACCATAACTGTGGGTTTATGAGCAGTGAGTCAAGACAGACACAGTCAAATAAATAAATGTATAGAAACATGTCAACAATTCAAACATCTTTCTTATCACCATAACACAGAGCAGTTCTCCATCTTTATGTCTCTGTCTCAGCTGTGCAGTAGGTACAGAAAAAACATGGTGATGGATGGTGATGAAAACTGCAGAGTGTCTCAAAAAGCATTTCCCGCACCACGCAGTCATTGGAAAAGCAGCGGCTGAAAAGGGATAATATAATATAATTCTGAGCATCACAAACCCAGTGAAATAACTTAACATAATCAGAATTTTATCCATTTGGTCCAATAACATTTGGAAAGTTGAGAGGAGATTGATTTTTAAAAAAAGATTCTATGATTTTAAACCTATAATATGTAAAATTAGTGACATTCACATCAGCCTAAGCTGGACGCTGTTTACTGTTAATCAGCAAATGTTAGTTATGCACACTCTAACATGGTGATCATTATACCTGCTAAACATTAGCATGTTAGCATTGCCACTGTGACCATGTTAGTGTCCTGAAATTAGCATTTAGCTCAGAGCACTGTGGTCCATTTAAGCTGGTCTCTCAAAATCAGTTCAAATGTGTTTTTAGATGTTGTCGTCTACAATGGAAGGTGGAGGTAAAAAAAAGGTGGTGTTAGTGGGAGGCAGTAAAATTTGGATGGGTTCAGACACTGTGTCTCTTGAAGACTCCCCTCCACCACACACAACCACAAACACACACACGCACGCACACACACACACGCACACACTCACCTGATGTCAGGAGGATGCAGGTGTAGGGGGTTTCTGAAGCTTTCCAACCATCTGACCTGGAGTTTGAACAGAGTATAAAACCTACGTTCGACTCATAGGGACTCATCAAAGAATCTTTTTTTAGAGACCTGCAGTCAGTAGGTTCAACATATCAATATCTTTTCTTTATCTGTCTTCACTGAGCCTAACGACCAAAGTTATGCTAAGCAATCACTCGTAGATGGTTATCAACTTGGTAAGTCAACCCAACCTCAACTGTCACCAGAGCAGCATATTTTACAAACAAGGAGCAAACTATATTAATAGACAAATACAAAGAAATTAAACACATGATCCAGGATAAAAAGCAGCTATAGATCTGACTGTAATTGCACTTGTGTATTACATCAAATTAATGTGCTGCAGCCTGGCGGTGTCAAACTTGGGTTCAAATGAAAAATAAATATGAACAAATAAGTAAGTATAGGCTTATTGTCATAGCCTATCTTATAAATACAAGAACAAAGCTTTTGTGTGTCAGTCAGTCTCTGTTGTAGGTTGATATCATACGAAAGCACATTGAAACCTTGACATTGTTGCAGCAACAATGAATTGTAGTTTATTTGGTAGCTTTTCCTCGTGTTTTTTAGTACTGTACAGAGATAGAAGTGATACAGTGGGGAGACCTGTGGTCATACCTATTGGTCATACCACCCCCCGCCCCTCACCTCCCACCATGCACCTCTGGCAGTGAGAGAGGAGACTTGTCAGCAAGCAGAAACCTACACAAACTAGAAAAGGCGCCTGCTCCGACACGGTAACATATTAATGTCATTGACGTGATGTGCATGTAACCCTTTCGCCACCGGCTCGTGATATGTGGAACGCTTTCAGATCTATTTATTATAGCATTCACCTCCTTTTATCTCCAATAATCAATTAAGTGGCGAACGGGACATCTCATTGTATAGTTAACATGTCTAGGGGAAACAATGATTCTCACTCTTTTATAATACCCAATGAGAGGCTGAGGGAATAACCCTGTCTTTGACAACCAAATAAGATTACTGCAAAACGTATGGATTATCTTACTCAGATACTCACTGTACGAATTGACAAATGATAGCACAACACGGTTTTTCAATCTCTCAGTTTTGTATTAAGGGACACAATAAATCTTCCACATTAGAAAATAAGAAACATTGTATGGAAAATAAATAGGAAAACCCCAAAATAAAATTGACCCGGGATTTTATTTTTTATCTGTCTTTTACCAAGCTTGCATTAGTTTGTTGGCGCGCTTTATGTTGGAGCTCATGAAAACCAGGACGCAGTACTGTTTACCTCCATTAGAAGAGATGAAACAGCTCCTACCACCTCCGTGAAAATCCTCCTCGTCAGGCCTGGCTTAGCCCGCAATGGTTAGCAGCAGCATGCACACTCCCAACAGCAGCAGACAGCAAGCAGATGGTCTCCAGCCTCAGCAAAACGTCCGCGACGGCCGCTGCAGCTCCTCCCGACCAGTCTCCTCCTCTCGTCTGTGCAGGTGAAGCGATGTCCGACCGCTCTCCCTCGACGGCGGCAGCTGTAATGAGCTAACGTGGCTAACTCCACGCTCTCGGTAGCAGGAAAAACACGTTATTAATAAACTGTCCCAACTCTGGTAAAGTCAACTCCGAGCTTTTTCTTCAGTAGCAAGATTTACACAGTCCAACATGAAAACCACAATAACCAAAAACGTCGGCAATGACTCTCCCACAAATGCAGCTCTTCTCTAGCCCATCGTCCGTTTTTTTCTCCTCTGTGTCTTTTTTTCCGTATCCCCCACGTGAACACACAAAGGTCAACCGGAAGACAAAAACATCCAGGTCATTAATTCTCCAGAATAAATGAAAATTACTGTTATGCTTTTCTTTTGGTAATGAACTGAACCATTTTTAAAAGTAACTTATACATTTTAACTGTATGTTTTCAAATCACTATTTAAACAGAGTAATATATGGATAATGCTTGACAAATCTTTTAGATGCAACTTGACCCAACTGAATAGAAATTATGCACCTGTCAACAATTCACATATTTTAAATGAGAGACAAAATACAAAATAACTGATTAAGATCAGGTTATTACATGCACATGACCGATAGAAAACCGATCGCGCAAATGTTAAACATTTTTTTAGCTGGGATCGCCCGTGCCGCCCAAGACGGCGTTCTATAGGGACCCAGACCTGTTATTATTTAGACGGACCGTTTCTATTTTAACATGCGTAGCTTTCTAGTGATAACAGTAGTCAATGTATGTACACAGGAAATGCACAGACCAATCGTGTGCATTGTAACTCATCCCACGTGACGCTATTCAGCCAATAAAATAATTTATTCAGAACAATGTTGCGAGTGGAGCGAGTGGGTGTGTGTGAAAACATTATTAAAACTAAATATCGCTCCAGGATCACATGTGTACTAGAATGGTCCTAACGCCATTTCAGCCCAGATTTAAAATCCTGGCAGCACAACGTAGAGCTTACTTCTCTCACTGAACAAGAGAAAGTGGGGTGGGGAAAGTGGGGATCAAAGAGAAAAGGAGCTGTTAAAGCTGTTTAGTTGTTAATATTTGTGGAGATAGTTTATATGTGAAATGTTGTTAAGAAAAAATAAAAACTACCTTTTTATTAATTTTTCTAAAATTAGGCACTTTATTTTAAGATGCCTTTTTCAAAAGCTCTATTTTATTTTTAAATGCAACCCTTATTTTATTTGAAACGAGAAAAGAACATTTATTTTGTTATTATTTTATTATAAGATTACCCTCCAGTTCAATGTGAAAATTAATAATTAAACATTGCTGAAATACTATTGAAATGTATTTTCTTTATTTTATTTGATAGTCAGTTGTTCACTACATACTGTCGTTGATACAACTACTACGCTACTTCAAAATATATGGCACTGAATCATAACCCATGTTAGACATTATGAAGTTCCGGACCTTGAGGAAATTTTCTCTAACTGGACTTCTTTGAATTTTAATTGAATACCCCTGCTCTAGAATATGAGCAGAGCAGAGTATGGAGTGGCTAATCCAGAGAAACGACACAATTCCTGGTGAGCCGAGATGGATATTGGTCTGCCAAGGTGAGAGAAGGAGCGAGCGAGAAAGAGCAAGAGGAAGATGGATCGATAGCACTGTGTGGTGATCAGCCCAATGGAGCAGACTGTGTGGCCCACTGGTTCTCTGTGGCCGTCTCCCCAGAAAACTAAGTTCAGTTCGGTCCTGTGGCTCTGTCCACTCACTAACCATTTATGTGTTTGTATCTTTATCATTGTTTAAACCCTGTGTATTGCAGAATCACTGTATCCTGATACCACCATTATGTGGGCATCACATTTTGATACTATAGTACCATCATTCCCACCCCTAATTCTAACAACAAATCCTGTTTCGCAGGCCTCTCAGAAGTTCCCTCCACCAAAAAGAGTCTTGCTCATTTATTTTGCTCCTGCTCAAATATAAACAGTAAAACTCCTTTTCATCTGTGGATTTGTGACTTCTTATATGCAGTATTCCTGTTGAGGCCTGTTACTTGCAGGCAGGAGATGAAGACAGGAGTTTTCATGTAGCTGATGATAGTACTGTGGGGTATGAAGCTGTGGCAGGTGAAGGAGGCAGCAGCAGTGACACTCCTGACAAGTTTCATGAAGGGGAGTAAATTAAAGCTGCAGTTTGCATGGACCTTTACAGAATAGACAGATTAACATATGACAGTCTGAATCGCTACTACCAATTCAGCCCTTTGTGTTCTTGATGATTTTAATAGTAAGTGAGATGCAGCTACATGTTTCAAGTGTTCATGACCACACATGCAGTTTGTCTGATCACCTGATTTAACTGGAGCCTTGTTAATGTGTTATGGCAAAATGACAGCAAACTGATGGAAGCTCAGCCGCTGAGAGATGTGTTGTGGAACATGTGCTGCTAATAAATATGTGTGACCTCCATCATGCTTCAGAATTAACAGCTCCACCTGTGTCCCACACAATGACGTGACTGTTTTCACAACAGTGAACAGGGTCATGTGACCATGCGACAATCACTGTGACCTTACTTGCACCTGTGGCTATGATGCTAGCTATGGTTGCTAGACACCTAAACAGTGTGAAGATAATGGATCTTTACTTGGTTCTGTATGTTACAGACTTAGCTGCAAACATGAACATGACAGAGAGATGACACCCACAATCAGCCATAATAAAAATGACTGACATAATAATAATAATAATAATAATAATAATAATCACTTTTCATTTAATTTGTCTTTCCTTTCAAGAAATTGGTTTCAATTGATTTGTGGATGAAAACTATATTTTCAAGCTGTAATGTTTTTCACTCCCTGTTATTGTTGTGACATGGAAATACCTCTGAAACACTAGAAACTGGTCCCTACAGGAGCTTCAAAAACTCCTTTGATAGTGAGATAATGAAATTAATGAAAGTGGGTAAGCAGCCCCTTCAGGCTGTTGATTAAAACCCTCCCACACCCCACGGATTCTCTGGGCCAATTCTGGTTTACACTGAAAGATAAGTTTATGAGACACAACTAGATAAATGTGTGAATACAGTGTACGGTGTGTCTCTGATCAAAGGGTTGTAGAAGGAAAGTAGATTTCAAACGCTTGGTTCTTCCTGATGCAGTGTCTCAGCTGTTTCCTTGTTTAGTCAGGTCATTACATTAGGCTCCTTCTGGAGAGTTCCCATAAAACCCACCTCACAGTTTGTTTTAACTTTATTATCCTGATAAAGCCTCTGAAAGACAAAACCTCCTAGAGCAGAAAGTTGTGACTTCACCATTGCATTTGTGTAGTTTTAGTTCACAGATGTTAAGGCTTTTACTCTTGAGGGCTGTGGTGAGTCTATTTCACACCAACATTTAGTAACATCAGAGCATCGTGGTGATTCCAGCCCATAAAAGGTCAAGTGTGAGTTGTTAACACCAGCAGCTTTATTTTCAGGATTTAAAACTTTTATCACCAACAAGCCAGCGAGAGAGTCTGGACTGATAACAGTCAGAACTGGTACATATAATTCACACAGACACACGTTTCCTCAGCATCTTCATAAGAGGACTTAAACAGAAGTGGAGATGAGTCCATGTGTGAGCAGAACAAAGATCAGGAGTGAGACTTCCAAGGACCTAAATGCAGATGACTGAATCAAAGTTTATTTAGATAATGAAAAAAACAAGAGGGCAAACAATCTACAAGGAGGGAAGGTGAGAGACAGGAATTAAACAGCTACAAGACACACAAGGGAAGTAATTATGAAATAAAACAGGAAATGAAACAAATGTCCAACTGTAAGAGTCCAAAAGCTTATATACACATTGTCCATCAGGGCAAACCATGACAAGCATAGTGTAATACAGGGAGAGTGTTAAATATACCAGTACTTAGTCCACACTCGACAAATAGTCCATGTCCTGAATGTAGGAAAACCTCAAACTGTCCAATCACAGCCTAGCAACTGTGACTAGACAGGTCAGGGCTGTTTGGTCAGCATGGTACTGTGAGGACAGCTTTTCTAAAGAGTTTTACACAAAGAACTGTAGAACACATCAAACTTTGTTCATCTGATCTAACATAAGCTGCTATCATTATGTCAGTTGATTATCCTACTGCCTACAGTAGTAAGGTAATATTTGAAAAAAAAAAAAAAAAACTTTTCACAACCAGCTACTTATTAAATATTACAATGATTTAATTAGAAACACTGATAATTAATGCTATAGCCATCATGTGTAATTTAAAAAATCCTGTAGTCAGCTGGAAACTTTACCACATCAGCCGGAGACAGAGTTAGCTTACTTAGGTACTTAGAGTCAGAACTGATTAGGGTGATCATATGAAGAAACATCTGAGGTGTCATATGGTTTGTCCACACTAAGGAAACATCTGTCTCTGTGCACAGCTATGAAAGTGAATAAATACAAAATAGAGAATTGGGAGACATCTTTTCAGAGTGTGACGTCCCACCAACCCCCTCCCTCCCTCCCTTGCTGTTTCTTTGCAATTTGTGACACACTTGGCTGGACACCTTCTATAGACAGAGGTTTAGGAAGTGTGTTGATGTGAAGAAAAGAACAAAGAGTCAGGGAAGAGGAATTAATAATTACAGAGAGCATTGTTGAACGTTGTACATGTTGGATCATTTGTCATGGCGGTGCTCATAAGTCTGTGGGATAATGGGACTGAATAATGTTAGCTGTGTTTTGGGATGAGCCCAGGAGAATGGATGGATACTGGAACACAGACTGGATGGATGAATGGATGGATGGATGGAGGCTCACTTTTCCTCCTCTCTTTCAAGCTTTCATCACATCATTTATCCCTCCAACACATTTACTCACAGCTTTCATTCACTCCTCTTTGTTTCAAATTTTTTGTCTGTCTTCCAGTTTTCCACAGCCCATTCTTCTGTCTGTCTTTACTCTTGCTTGGTTGTTTTCTGTGCTGAACACAGAGCAGTTTACACACAGTCAGTTAGGAAGAGGCTTAGGTTCATGTTCATTTCTCTAGTATGCATCTTCTCTTATCAAACAGAATCTCAGAGAAACAATGTGAGGCCTGTGCATCAGAAGCTGCTCCATCCTGTGTGGATAACACAGATCTGAACACAGCCACATGACTTTCACAATCTACTGTACATGTTTAGTGACAACGACTATGTGTGTGATGGATGGGCAGAAAGCTTGCAAGTAGAAAACAAAACTGTAAAATATAGATGCATTTTGATCCATCATCCATCAGCTGTCCTGAAGTCAGTAAAACATCATCATGACTGTAGAGGGTGTACATAAACAGACTAAACTGTTTACATAATGATGGGTTTTTGGTTCCGGTTCAATTAGCAGGCCAATGGTGTTTAAGTCCTGAATCTTTCCTGTTCATTACATATACTAAAGTGCGATCAGAGTCAACAGTCAGGCTGCTAAAATTGAGCAAGTAAACAGAGCAGGGCACAGCTAGCTTTACTCAAACTGATATAAAACACAAACATGTTAGAACCGAAGTGTCCTGGACATGAACATGCCTCAGAAAGCTGAACGACCTCATCCCTGATGACAGCGAGAATACTAATAAAGTGCACATCGGTGGAGTTTTTTTAAGGTCATGTTGACCTGTATTATTTAATTTGCTGGCACCTTAACTAGCACCTAATAAATGTACAAATCAGTCAGATTATCAGACAGGATCTGTTTTTTTACACTCTGTTACATTTTGGTATGTACATCTGTTAAATTTAATAAAACAGCTCAGCCTTTACAGAAATAATAATGATGATTGACTATCAGACTGTCTGTATTCATGTAGCCATTTGTTGTTTGGCTGCAGTGGTGTTCAACTGGATTTGATCATGATAAACAATTAAATTAATAGACAGTCTCTGACTGTGCTGATGTGTGACCTCAGGGCTTCAGGGCTAAGACTGATCTCCACTGCTGCTCTCACCACTTAGGCCCTGTTCAGATGTGCATCCTTGGTGATCCGATCACATGTGGACAGCTCTAAGTACGTCAGTTCACACCTGGCAATAAAATGCGTCTCTTCTCTTCAGAGACCACTTGTGAATAGATTGCACCTCACTACTCCATTGTTGCCACCCAGGTCACATTTGCTAACACTGTGTGGCAAGCGGGGCTAAGAAGGGTGAATACTAAAAGGTAATCGAATACTGTACAACAATTCTAAGCAAATCAACCACACAATCAGCTGATAAAAAAGTTAGTACATTAAATTGAGTATCGGTTGCCAACAACACCACTCCAGGAATTGCACCTGGAGAATTAGGTTAACCCTTTACACAGTGATTAACATGCACAAGTTTGTTTGCTAATGAGGGCTTGAGACTGGGTCCAGAGTACAAATTCAATTAATTTTTATCAGCAGTCTGTTATTTTAACAATTTTTCACTAAAAATGTTTTACACACTCACACATTCATACCCACACACACAACCCTCAGGCAATCCAAAAAATACACAAAGAAAGAGCAAATAGCAAAATTGGGTAAATCAATTAAACACATAACTAAGCAAACCACACAAATGCAAACAAAAGAAAACTGACAAAGAAACAAAATTACTCAAAAGTAATCTAAAACTTATCAATCTAATAAACATGCAAACAATTAAATCAAAATACTACTAATAACTAACCAAAAATAATCAAACAAACAAAAGAAAACATGCAAAGCAACCCACACAAAGCAAAAGTAATTTCAAAAATGATTTACCCTCAATAGGCTACATGCAATATTTAAAATCCTAAAACACATACATTGGGCACCAGGGTAAAGACGTTAACCAATTTACTGCCAGAACAGCACAGTCGACGGTTTAACGTTGGATGTAGGCTGGATGATTGGGTTTGAACAGCCACACCAAACCAAACAACAGGCAAAACAGCAGCCAGCCGACAGCGGCGCGAGGGGGGGTGTTAGTGCTGGCAGACGCCGACCGCACACATATTAAACCTGCCATGAAAAGAGATATTTAGAGGCTAAACAGTACCTATGACAGTGGCTTGAGCTGCCGTCATCACACAAACATACCGTCAAGAGTTGAATGCGCGTCACACAGGTGAGGAGGAGAAACACCTAAGCCACAGGGGCTCAACCACGACGTGACAGCTCAACAGCTGATAGGTCTCCGCTGCGGCACACGTGAGGAGATATGAGAGAGAAACACTCAGGATCCCGTGATCAAGTCCGACGAAGGAGAAGGAAGATTCCCAGCGAGGAACTGTATTTAGGAGACAAAATCCGACCTTGATGGCAACCACAAAATTTTTAAAAAAACAGCACAACAAAGCGTGCAACTGCAACATACCAGGGAGCAGCGAGCCGGGCAACCCGGCTGTGAGGCGATCAGGTGAGATGAACAGGTGCCGTGATTAGGGAGAGGGCAGGGCACCCAGGAGCTTCAGAGCAAAAGGACTACCAATACGCAATCACCCACCTTTATAGACTGCGCCCCAAGCAGAGATAGGCTGATTCTGCAGCACTAATTAGAGTCGCAGCAAGATTGCAGGCCCATACTACTACAGCTGCGAAAAGAATGTGGTCACATGTGGCCCAGACCCCTGGGACCCCAAATGCGTCCTCAATGCGTGGTGAATGCATTTACATCTGTATTTAGAACTCTCCACCTGTAATGCTGAATGGAGTTTTTTGCAGGAGTGAGGCTATCCTTTTTGTTTTAACCACAATCACAATCTTTCCTTAACCTTCACCAAATAATTTTAACCCAAACCATAATCTCTCCCTAACATCCAGTCATATAACACATGTTGTTCTGGTGGTAAACTATGAACACGTTACCTTATTTAGTCTTTTCATGAGGATGAATTGTTAAAAGTATTATTCCTGTAACATTACCCCTTCCTATAAAGTACAACTTAATTTCCATAAGTGACTTTTTATCACATTTCTACCACCTCAACCTCCACACCTCTACTTTTCACCTAGCTACATAAAAAGCCAACAATAAACATAACTTGTGCTTTGCAGAATACTTGGAAGACAAAGCTGAAAAAGGGAGTATTTTAATGTTTTCTCTGGATGTGATGCTCTATGAAGACTGAAGACTAATTAGGGGAACTGCTAGCTGTAGGAATGTATAAATACATAAATGTCATGAATGAATGACAAAACACAGCTCTCACACTCACGCTCCTCGTCACCACAGTCAGTCATGTGTATCTCATCATCACATGTGATTGTGTTCAGTCATGCACACTACAGGATCCGCTGAACCCAGCAGGTGCATCAGCAAAGGTAAACCTCAACTCATTATTTTACCACACACACACACACACACACACACAACGCCTTAACAACAGGAGGTGGGGCAGTGGTCACTGCCAGCATATCTTAGACTCATTACTGTACCTTCCCATCAGCACATGTGAGTGGACATGAATACGAAGCAGTTACAGACAGGTCAGTGGATCCTGACCTCATCCATCTGTAACAGCACATGGGAACAGTGACAGAAGGAGATGCTGTTACTGTAAAGCAGGTCAGCATTGTGGTTTGTAAAAGACCTCTTCAGTGAAGGTTAATTGATTCAAAGATATGGAGAACACACAGTAACCAGAGGGCAGGGCTACTGTTTCTCTTTTATTCTGTCAGATTTCCAAAGCTGACTGTATTTATGTATCGACCTGCTTCTCTGGTGTTTATACCAGTCCCCATGAAACTGAATCGACACAGGTGTTTGAGTAAGAATATGACACAGTTGAAAAAGCCACATATCTGCACCTAGCTTCGTTTTTTCATGTACAGTTTACTGTTGGAGGAAAAAAGGTCCAGGTCCGGGCCAGAGACTAAGTCTAGACCTCTTCACCAACCCTTAAGTCTCTAGAGATTCAAAAAAGAAGTCACTGGAGATGATCAGAGTCCAATTCAATAGAATTTATTCTTTCACAAGAATAAAAGCGAGATCAGATCCGGATCCGAACTGAAGACAGAGAGCCTGTGTTCATATAAAAATCTAACCTCAGTTGTGAGTATATTTATAATGCATAGTATATTTTAGTGAAAATTTACTACAACATTACTACTATTTGCCAGCAACATATGTGTTTAATTTTAAAATGTACACTTGCCTTACCAAGGCAAGCAGTGCTTGCTCAGTTAATGCTAAAAATAAACATCAATTAGAATTAATACTGAGTTGGAAGCAATATCTCTCCTTAAATCTGATCTCATCTGATCAGAACAGAAGCCTTTCTTGGAGGTTTTCACAGGTACATTGAGGATGATTAGTGATAGCCAAAGTCTACTTGTCAAGCTGTGCATTGTGATTTATTTAACAGAAACCTTACATATCATAATTTGATAACACTTTATAATAATGTTCAGTCATAAGTCATTTATAAGCTAACCCTTACCCTAATCCTAACCCTTAGTTAATGGTGAACTAATCATTCCCAAAACATTGATATACATTTGTAGATGATTAGTAAGTGCTGTGTTAACATGTAACAAATGTGTTGTAAGTCATCTATAAACTTTTACTAAATCATGAACAAATCATTAGTAAATGATTAATAAGTAGTTAGTTGATATATTATGAATCACTTGTAAGTTTTTCAAAGATTTGATATTTCACAAATCTTTTGTCAGTCTATAGTAATGGTATCTCTATACTCATTGGTTAATCAAATGATGAACAAGTGAATAGTAAATGATCAGTATATCATTTGTTGATGTATCATTAATTATTTTGTAAGTTAAGCACAGAAAACAATTATGGTCAAGCTATTTCTAAATGAATACTAAATGAATTGTCTTTAAGTGAATAGACATTTATACATGATTAAAAGTTAGCGGACCCAGGCGGATCAGAGTTAAATACATTGACTGGCCACCACATGGACGGAGTGGGAGGGATCTGGCCATAAAATTAACCTCTGAACCAGTAATGACCTGCCAGTGAAGCTCCTCACAGAGAGAGAGGCTGTCCTCCGGTAAAAAACAAGACCATTGTTCATTTGTGCAACACGTTATTATGACCCATAGTTACGTTTGTTGTTAGGCAACATCTAGTGGCCGTAGTAATTATGACAGGAGTAAAGGAAACAATGAGGTGACATAGTATAAAGAGTGATAAAGGTCGCACTGGGAGATGGTCGGGGTGGATGGATGGGTCAACAAAACATGGGAATATGACAGAGAGTAATGACTCCATATGTCTCAGATAGCTGTCTGTACCCTACCCAAACCTGCAGAGGCAGTCAGCACTTAGTGTTCCTCACCTGTAATAGATTACATGTAAAAATATGGCTAAATCATTTGCAAGCTTATTACTGAACGTTATTAGTTAAAGTAAAAATTAAAGTGGTACCCATAATTTTATTTTATAATGTCTACCTAAAACATCTGCATATTTCAGGTAATAAAACAGTGGAAGCAGTATTCTGCTTCTACCCTTTGGGAATTTTAGCTAAATATGAAATAACATTAGCTCTGAACATTTCAGACTGAAATTCAGAAAAAGGTGGATGGTATGGAAACAGAGGGCCGCATGAGGATTGAAAAAAAAACAAAAAAAACAATAACAATAATAATGGAGAGTGAGAATACAGTACAGATACAAAACTGTGTCTGACTCAACCCAGACCTCAGAAATATCTTTTAAACGGTTTAAAAGAAGAGAAGCAGAGAGGGTGTGGTTTTGAAACCTTTGAAACCTTGATCTTGGTGTTTTGTTTCCTTTTCTAAGAACAAGAAAAGGCCATTTGACAGACGACCACTGATCTGCTCAGTGGCCATTGGTCCTCCCTCCTTCAGACACAGTCATACTTTGTGTAGACTGAGGCTGCAGGTGTTGTCATTAATTCCAACCTACTGTCAGACACCGAGGCCATTTTATCAGCACAACACCTCACTGCTATCTATATCCTCCTGATTTTCTGTTCTGGATGCCCTGAACCCGCTAGTGTCAGCCATCCAACAGCATAGACAGATGTAGCATACACTGTCAACATGCTTGGCCTGTCAGGCTGACTGTGATGATTGAATACAGTAATATGAGTCCCTGAATAAATGTGAGAATTTACATTCATAACTCAGAGGCTTGCCTGTTCCCTTGAGGCGTCCATTATTCTTCCAGAAATAAACAAAGCACAGTTCTACTCTGGGGAGATGGATGTTTTTCATAAGAGCAAACACAATGATGACAAATATTACAGTCAATAATCTGTACATCTGTATAACACCTCCATCAGACACCATCTGTTATCTATCTCCTCCATTAAAGCTGCAGTGGTGAAGTAATTAGGGACATTTCAGACTGTCAGGGTGCAGCCTAGCTTCACATAACTTAAAAAAAAACAAAAAACAACTTTATTTAACGACACAGACACAGTGAGTGACTGGGAGTCTGTTCCTTCAGTAAATTGCTGTCAATTGTTTAATGTTTACCTGTGGAGCTGCCAGCTTGTCCAGAGGGCGAAAATGAAATTAGCAAAAAAGTTTTCACTTCAGATCTGAGAGTGATGCAGCTACTTGGGTTTTGGTTTCATTTAAACAAGTTTCTCACTTACTTTTCATGCATGTTTCATGAACAAGATTTTCCAGTGACCATTTACATTGAAGAGTACATATAAATATGTTGTTCATAAGTGGTACCATGAATTTTACAGGTACTACGATGTTTTATAGCCCACTTACCTTGTAACTACAGTATAATTAGGTAAACAAGGTAAGGTCCACTTTAATGTCCAGCCCACACCTCTCAGACTAAAACTATAGCCTCCCCCACATTTCCAAAGCTGTGTCCTGTGCTCAGATTTGAAACCAGAATATCTCAACACATTAAGTCCACATTTAAGTCGAAATGTTATTGAGAGTCCAATAACTCTCAATAACATTTATCATGAATTTAAAATAACAGTAACCTCATAGTGTCATTTAGTTCCCTCTTATCTAGTTCACTTCTGATCTTCCTCCCTGGCACTTATATGCTTATGGTGGTGTAGGTTCCTCATGTACCAAGTAAGACACTACAGTTAGTGGGCTGTAATCAGAATGTTCCAACTTCATGAGTCCCTCTCTCTGGGTCTGAGGACACCTGCTGTCTTGGGCGAAACTGAAAGATTCACACTGTAATCCTCCATGGGAACCGCAGCCTACAGCTTCGAGTGAACTTCCTGTTTCCCAAGAGATGGAGGCTAACAAAGTGTAAAAAGTCTCAAGTGTATGTTGTGTAAATATGTGTTTAGTTACTGTATGTTCCTGTGTCTGTGCAGGATAGTGTATACTATCAGAGAGCGAGTCCAGTCGAGGAAAAGATTATGCAAGAAACATTCTACAGTCACAAGTAGGGATTGTGACAAGAGTGTTAGAGTTAAAGGAGGGACTATGTGGATGAATGAAGAGCATATGTCTCATGGACCAACCTATAAAAGCCTTCAGCTATCTGCCTGTACTGAGTCTGTGAAATGTTTGTCTGCCTGAAACAATGAGTTGAAGTTTCCTTCTTTACTGTCCACACTCTTCATGGAGCCCACTGCAGATGAGTTGATGTAAACAGAAGAACTGGCCCTCTCTCTGTGCATTTACATGAAGTGACAGATTTAAAGCTGCACTATGCACAGTTTTTAAAAATACACCCATACCATCTTCCTCCATCAGGAAGTGGGGTCACAGCAGAAAAGAGCTTAATGGCAGCCTGTAAATCTGCCCAGTTTGCCCACTGACATATTGAAGCTGGCAGGAAAAGTTCAGCAACCACAGGAAGTGAAGAACTGAAAGTTAGGCTCAACTTTCTACACATTCCTTCAGCAGAGGGAATTTCAACTCATATCTTTCTGAGTGATAAAGAACATTAATCTTCTGTGAAAAAGCTCATGGCTAATAGCAGAAAAACACTGGAGTCTTAGAGCTCTGTCATGAAGACATGTTAATGGGGCATTAGCTAGAGACTTATTATTATCCTATTACTTATTATCATAAATCTAATCATAAGCATATACAGTATGTTGTCATGCCCAGCTCAAAACCAATAAATTAAAGAGACAATTATTTATTTTTAACCAAAGTCAACTCAAAGAATCAAAAATACTGTGAAGTGCAGGAGTCAGTCAATCAGTAGTGATAGCATGAGTGCATGAAGAATGGTGTATGAAGTGTTGAAAACATGGTCCCAACAGGAGCCACGAAAAAAAGAATGTACACATACACACACAATATCTATAATTACAACCTGTAGGTGGCTTTCTCCCTCCCAACCTCAGCACAAGGTTATAAAACCCACTGGTTATAAAACCTTTAATGTTAGTGCTCATGGTCTTAAATATGATGTTAAATTGTTCTACATCAGTAAGAGCTGTCCAGTTCTCTGAATAACAGTAAATCTGTAAGCTGAATGGTTATATTTCTAATGTGCATTGAGAGATAAAGTGAGGTAATCCACTGCATGTTACAAGTGATAAGAATAAGCACTGGTGAGAAATAAGTGAAAAGTGAGGATGAGCATTTCACAGTCATATTGATTTTGTTGTGTGTATTTCATGATTGATTTGTTTGTCTGAGATTGAAAGAGCCTTTTGGGGTAAAACAGAAAGAGACTGACAGACTTTATGCTGAGACTACTACATTTAATAAATATTGTCCTTCTGACAAGTGCAGCTACACTGAATGGTAGTTTTCATTGTCTCACTAATCCTGTTTCAGGATACCTTTACTGTCAACACTGTCCCAAGCCTGGGAGGTGTAACACTCTGCATCTCAACACTCTTTTCAGCAGACACACGGTAAAAGCGCTGTCTAATTGGCTTTGCATCCCTACATCAATGTCATGTACTATAAGGTGAGTACATGAGGGGGTGTCACCAAACAAACTGGGGAAACTGTTAACCAGCTCAACCGATTCAGCACGTTGTAACTCCTGCAAGTGACCTAACAACTGATCAAGGTTGGCAAGAGCTTCAGTGTTCTTTAGCCGACCAGATAACACTGAATCAACAAGTCGAGACTCCTCCCCCTCCATCACTGTCACTAACGGAGAGGGAGATGCCACAACTGCATTTGCGACAGCAACAGACTGAACACAACCTGGACCAAGCACATCTGACACATCTGGCTCAACCACACGATTGTAATACGGCTTCAACAGGTTAATATGACAGAGCTGTGTTTTCCTCCTCCGCTCTGCAGTGGAAATTAAATAGTTCTCATCAGAGACCTGTTTTACTACAATGTGAGGACTGGTGAACCTGGCCTGAAAGGGAGACCCCACCACTGGCAAAAGAGCCAGTACTTCATCACCAGGACTGATTTGGCGCTGCACAGCCTGTCTGTAATGGACATGCTTCATTTCTTCTTCTGAGCTGCGACCAACTTCTCCTTTGCCAACTCACCTGCCACATACAACCGATGCCTGAACCAATTTACAAAATCTATTAGATTGTTTGGAGTCTCACTGCTCTTAAAATTATCCCTCAGCACCGCCAGAGGACCCCGTGCAGAATGAACAAACACCAGGTCATTAGGGCTAAAGCCTGTGCTCTCCTGAGTCACCTCCCTGGCTGCCAATATCAACCATGGCAAGCCCTCTTCCCAATCTTTGCCCATCTCTGTGCAAAACGCACGTAGCAGTGACTTCAGCATCTGGTGAAAACGCTCTAGAGCCCCCTAATTCTGTGCATTGTAGGCTGACGACAGAGTGTTTCACCCAAAGTTCCCTTCATATCAGACCTGACTGGATTTGCAGCACCAAAATGTCCAACAGCACCATCCCAAAAGTCACTGGCATTCTGCAATTGACGCTAGTCACTGCGGTGAGTCAAAACATACTGATCCGCTAATGCAGCGGCCTCACCCACTATCTTAAGCTGTTGCTCTGCTATATAAGTGGCAATACGGCTGGGGACGGCATTCTTAAATGGCTCCAAAACAACAAGATCACACATATCTTCAAAAGTCTCTACATCAGAAGCTGTACGCCAGTGGTTAAAGTTATTCAATAAACCATGTGCAAACTCAAGGTAGGACTGTCTATCCTCCTTCCTGCCATTTCTAAATAACTGGCGATAAGCCTCAGGAACCATTTCATAGAATTTAAGCACACCTGGTCACTGAACAGCTTCACTACCAAACTTACCCTCTTTGAGCAAATTAAGTTTCTCATGCTCAAAAGTAATTCTGGCCTGCACTTTGCACATCTTTTCTAAAGCCAATTGCTTCTCCACTTCAGCTCTATGCTTTAATCTGTCATGTTCTATCTGCAACAAAGGCAATTCCTTTTGCTGTTCAAAAGACAAACCAGTATTCTGGTGTAATGGTTAAGACACACCAGCAGCAACTTCAACCGTACCTCCTGCTGTAGGCTTACCTCGTAACCCATCCATTTCATACAAGTTGGCCTTTAAAATAGATTTAACAGTTTCTTTGAGCCTTTTATCACTTATTCCAACATTGTAGTCGTCTGCGATTTTTTAATAATTGTTCCTTTGTACAGCTATCTAAAAACACCTCTGATGAGTCTCAAAAAAAACCTCAACTCTAACCATCTTACACACATTGATCAAATGAATATAGTAGTTAACACGCTGACTGTAAAGAAAGCAACAGGGGCGTCCCCTCTATCTGCCTAACCAAATACTAAAATAATTCACTTCTAGTCTTCATGAGGTTAGTTGCAGTGGGTTCTTATGCACTAGTGACTGCTGGCGTGGAGAAGCGATAAACCCCGCTCATCCAGGAGACATACATACCAACCCCACCACTGATTCTTCACTCAGACTGCCAGAGAAAAAAAAAAACCCTGCAATCAGAAACACCTGGATGCAATTCACACAAAGATAATTGCACAAAATCAAACAACACACCAAAATCGGACGGGCCCCCAATTTGTCACGACTGGCTCAAAACCATGACAAGGAAAATGGGAGGCAACACAAGGAGTTAAAGCAAAGAGACACTTATTTATTTTTAACCGAAGTCAACTCAAAGAATCAGGTGTGGGAGTCAGTCAATCAGTAGTGATAGCGTGAGTGCATGAGTGAAGAATGGTATATGAAGTGTTGGATGGTCAAGAAACAAAAAGACAGGGAGAAGGCATGAAGCATCTGGAGAAACGTTTCCCTCTGTGTGTCGCTCCTCAGGAAGAAAGTGTGGGGGATTCAAATAGCCCTGGGAACACCGGCCCTAGGTGTACCCAATAAGCCATTACCCAGCCACACCCACTGGAACCTAGAAGAGAAATAAACACAAGCAAGCCTCCTCCCCAACAGCCAAAAAGGGTGGGGCGTCACAATGTTGTTGTGATGTTTCTATCAGAGAAAAAGCTGGAAAAAGCCACTGTCCATGCCCTGCTCAACAGCAACAGCAGACAGACCAGAGACCAGCTGGTGAACATAGTGGAGTGTTTTGCAGCCAAAGAGCCAGATATTTCCCTGGGGACTTGGTAGAGACCAAAAACAGAGCTAAAAGAGAAGGAATATTGGACCTAAATTCATCAGGTAGACACAAACACCACTCCACATGAGTGATAGTGTTGCCCTGTAACAGCTGGATGTGGGCATAAGCAACAGTCTGATAACAAATTCAACATTTCAGCTTCAGTGAAAGGTGATGTTTATAAAGGTAAGGTTTCTGTTGCCCCCACATAGCAAAATAATCTGTAAATACAGGCCTGCATTAAAGATGGAGTAAACAATTCTAATCTCATACAGCTAGCTGTCCATTCTGTGTGCACTGAAAAAAAAACAACTAAATAAATCAGGTCTTCCTACACAGCCCAGGCTCTGTAAATTGGAAATGAATAAAATATCTCACACCGAGCCATTCCAGCCACTCAGCAACATGGGGCGTTTGGGTTCCTGCACAGGACAAGGGATAGAAAGATGGTAGATGAGTGAAAGGGGCTAGTGGGAGCGTCAGATGGTAAAGCAGGAACATGCTGATGGATAGTGCCAATTTTATCAGGAGAAGAAGGAGCAGTCTACTCTCCTGCCACACTGTGTGGTGTTTTGAATGGAAGCACATGGAAGAAATTTCTACCTGACGCACTGACAGTGAAATATACCCCAGAATGTAATTGCATTGTAAAGATGGAAAGATGACCAAGAAACAGCCAAAGAGAAGGTCAGAAGAACAAAAACAGAGCCATCTTAACACTGGTAAGGCTTTCCAGCAGTGGTGACTGTACAGTTGGACAAGAAAAGCAATTCAGACCTTGACTTGTCCCGTGCGACTGACCTGCACCCCAAATGACAGACACACACTGAAAGTCTATGCCAGGTAACCTATGCCAGACAACTCTCTAGTTTTTTTCCCTCCATCTGTGTTTATTGTGTTGTTTTTGTGTGCATGTAATTTGTACGATGATACACAACACTACATTTAAGGGTTAATAGGAGCTTCTGCAGGAGATGGAGTATGCCAGTGAGTAATCACACTTAATTCAAATCATATCTCTGCAGTAGTGTGTAGATCTGTATTTTACAGTAGAAATCCTCCAGATAACATGTAGGAAAGTCAACAGGGTATAGCAACTTTTACATTTGCCATAACTTCTGTTGAGTCTTCACTGCTGCTGGTCTCCTAAAGGGGCAGCACATTCCCATTGTTGTATTTGTTTTGTGTTTTCATATGTGTTTTTGAATCTACATCGTTTATGAATTTGCAGCTTGTTTGTCCTATTGGAAGTGTTTTGGGCAATTGCAGCATGTTTGTCCTTGTTGGCCAATGTAGATACTTGTAATTTATATTGTTTCTATTATCCATATCTGTTATGGTTATTGTAACCATGGAAACAAAGATCACCTGATGTTGAGGAAGTACTTATTTTAACCCAATGAGCTTTCCCTAAACCTAACCAAGTAGTTTTTGTGCCTAAACCTAACCAGGCAATGACCGTTATTACAGTAACCAAGGCAACGGTCAGTACGCCACTCTTGTTAGTTGGAAAAAACTAACGAGGTTGTTTAGGTTGGAAGACTTGTTATATTGTAATTATCTCCGTGCACACATTAAATACCCACATGGAACTACTGCATCTTTGCTTCCCAAACAAGCCATTAGTCAGTAAACAGATGCCATAGAGGAAGCTGACATGGAGCTAATGGATTATAAATGTCACAGGCTGATGGCAAAGAACTATGAAGACAGTGTCAGTCTGGTGCTGCTTCACTGTCAGGCTTGTTTGTTTTCAAACTTCCATAAAAACTCAGTTAAGATCATTTGGACAAACATTTGCGTATCACGAAGAGGGACTTCAGGAGTGAATAGACAGGACAGTGTTCTGTAACTCCTGTTAAATGTCTTCTCTGATATGGTATACTAATGAGTTATTATCTGCAGCGCCATGCATGCCTGAACATGATGTATAGATAAATGATGAACTAATGAGTTCATATTTCATATCTTCCCCTGTCATGTCAGTTTTATTGTGAGATTACTTCGCTACTCTCTGAATATCAGATGTTATGCTAAAGAAATACATCTACATTTTGGTTGCTTGTCTTGTTGGTGCAATTCTCTTTTTCAATGTTGAGAAAAAGGACACCGAATTCCAAATGTCCCTGAGAAATCATTGGCTCTAGAGCACGTGAAACACACACACACTACTCCATATCTAAACCATAATAATGTATGAACCCGGGCCCAGGGATTATGTTTGCCTCTTTATCTCCAATGTATCTCAGGGCTCAGGTGGTGTTCAGACTGATATCAGCACTCCCTATAAAACATTGCTCCCTCATTCACTTCAATTCACTGAGACCAAAGTGGGGCACCAGAAAAAACACTGGGTCATTCAGAAAAGAACAAACTGAAGACTCAACTGTTTCCACATTTCTGGTGAAGTCGTTTGTAACATTAATATCATATCTTTGTTTTCCTCACAATTCTCACAAATGGACAACAAAATTATGAAATGATATCAAATGATAAACCACACATGGTTTATGGTCGTGTTATGTTGGATGGGTGGGGGGTGTTTTACAGTGTTTCTATCATGGACCAACAGTCTATCACCCAGTGAATGAGTGAATGTGAACATCAGGTATAAATGCAGGTTTCTGACGCATCCATCTACTAAATGAGTCATTTCTGTTAGTGAATCAGTGACAATTCAGACACTTGAATTGAAACCATTTGTACTGATCGTGATGACATTTCTAAAGCTGAACTGAAAAATGAAAACAAACTGCTCATAAATATACATTAGCCACTGAGGATGCCACAGTACTGTAATGCAATATTTCCTGAGAGTCCAGATGGCCTGGATCTGACCCTTTGCTTAATTACATCCACAATGACTGCAAATTTGTTTAGATACTTGTTCATTGATGGCCACACGACTGAGGGTCAGCAGCTTTTGTAATCAACACAACATGAAGTACACAATAACAAATCAGGCTGGTGAAACTGTCCCACTCACAGCCCTCAGTGGGTCGGTGCAGTCTCCTACTCCCTGAAACAAAGGTGCCTTTTATGTGGGATGTTATAATTACACACGGTGATGCAAGGGTCATGTGTTCTGAGGCTTGTTCCCTTTGTCTCCTCGGGGTCACACTGCGGTCAATGCCATTAATTGTGTTGCACTTTTAATGTGGTGGCATCCAGTTCGTCTGAACACTGCAACATACTCAGTGAGTCAGTGGGGTCTCACAAAGAGTTGACCGTAACTTTCAATTCAAGTTCAGATACAATAACAGCCAGTCACTTCTGAACTTTCACAGATATCATTCACTTTATTTTCATATAGTGGAAGAAAAATGTGTGTTAAGTTCCTGGTTTTATCTCAATTTCTAATGTTTTTGAATCATTTTGTTTTCGGGTTGTCAGTCACTACGTCCCATTCTCGTGAACATGATATTTCAGTAACGCCTGGAGGGAATTTCATACAAATTTACACTAGAATTTGGTGATCAAAGGTCATGGCCATTCATATGCTAATTATGACACAATTAAACAAAAATGTTTAAAAAGGATAAAATTATGACATTTGACATTCAAAGGCTCAAAGATGAACTTCACTGTGATGTCATAATATTACACAAAAACACTTCTGGCTATTATTCAATGCTGGGATGAGGGAGATTGTGACCATATTTCCTGCAACCTGGCTGGTTGGCAAGGGAATACAAACGCAAGGCAGTAATTCTAATATACTTGTGTTTTGTGATGGTGTCTTCCCATTATATTGGTTCTTGTGTTTTTATGTTTTGGTGAGCTAAAGAAAATTTTCCACTTTGGCAAACATTAAATATATTATTTTCTTTTCCAACATGTATATTGTAGGTCTGAGGACTGCAAGAACTTGAACCTGACACTGTCCACACAGGTGTGTGCCTTGTTATCAGGTCTCAGCAGAGACTGCCTCTCTGAAGTTCCTGCACTTTTATTACTTTAATCTAAAATCTTGAAATATGCTGAAAACCTTTCAGATTTGAAGGTAGGGCTTTGCGTTTCCTTCATTTACAATTTTTTTTAAAATCCAGATTATGTGCATTATCCTCTGACAGCCACCACTGTCTTATTTCAAAATCTAAAGCTCTGGAAATGACTGAAAAAGGAATTCATTAGGTCAGACAGAAAGCATACTCACGCTCACATGCACACTCCGTAGTGTGTTTATTTTTCTCTGTCTCCCTCTGAGCTTGAGACCCCACTGTGTGATGTGGAGCAGGAACACATCTGCTGATTTTTAGCCACAAGCTGAACAAACAGTGAAAAGCTTTTGTTGGGTCTGAGCTCTACCTCATGAGCTGGACACCAAATATGTTGGATTTTGGTTGGCTATCAATTTATTGGCTATCATAAATTAAGAAAATTATTTATGTTAAATAATAACTTTAAAATTAATTAAAGTCCTCGGGGCACCAGCCTAAACTAATAGGCAAAATAGCCAATATGGTTTTAGTCTCAATTTATTACCATTAATATGGAACTCTGATTAACAATTAGCTTACTAACTATAACCAAATTACCATATCAACAGTAAGTTAAAGGATTGGAATTCTACAAAGTAGAGGTTGGCAATATTCACGCTTGTGCAACTTTAAACACACCAGTAGTTATACTTAAAGGCATTAATTACAATGGAGCAGAGTAAAACACAATGTCTCATCTAGTATATACAGGTGTGTGTATGTGTATGTGTAGGAGTATGTGTGTGTGTCTGTGGGGACACAAACAAAGGCAAGATGGCCGATAAAAAGTGGTCACTGTGACCACATGACCCGAACAAAGAAAACTACACAAAATGGTGGTAAACAAAGAAACTACTCAAAATGGCTGCTGAGACCTCCTGGTGTGTGTGGGAGGGAAGGTGTGAGTTTCTTTGTTAGCCTAGCTCATGTAATCTAAAGGTACCAGGTTATAGGGAGGAGGTTAGCTTCATGCAGGTTCTAGAACTGAGACGTACTACTATCTGTGCATACAAGTACCCGATTAACTGTATAACTGACCACAACCTAAGCAAACATTACAACAACAAGACATCAATCAACAAGTACATTAACAAAGTTAAGACCTCTGCTGCTTAGCTACGCTGTGCTGTGCTATGCTGTGCTGGGAAAGGTTAGGCCCAGTCAGTTAACGTTAGCCAGTCCTTGGAACAAACAGAGGTCCTTTTCAGTGTTATTGTAAAGTCCAGTGAGTTGGGAGGCTTCCTGGTGGAGTAAAGTCCTGTCTAGCTGTGTTGCTTTGCTGTTATCTCCTTTGTTCTCCTCATAGAGTTAGCTGTTCCATGCTAACTCTGCTATGACTCCTGTTGCTTGGAAAATCAGCTGGCCTTGTGTCGTAGCTGCTGATTCTGAAGAGAATCTGGTTCACTCTCAGTTAATCCGAAGCAGGTCGCTGCTGTTGAGGAGAAGAGTGTTTGCAGGCTGCTGTGAGCAGGCCGGCGAGAGAGCTGGTTTCTCAGGTAGCAGAGCTGACCTGGGCTGGGGCCTTGTTGCCCTTTGAAGAGCCGAGAGCAGAAGCTGCTCTCCAGAGCAAGCCAAGAAAGAAGAGAGAGAGAAGAGGGCCAGAGATCTGGTTTTGTTTGGTGACACCCTTGGGGGTCACAGGTCACACGCTGACCCACACTGGCTGGCCAGTAAGGTCCGCTGGGGGAAGGGTCGTCCCCAGGTGTGAACGGTGAGGAACTGTGGAGTGTGAGTTCCTTTGTCCACTGGAGCAAAGAAACATCTGGTCTCTTGAATGATAAGTCCTAACACAATAAACAACTGAAAAGAAGAAGCATACTGATTACACTAAACACTGGCAAACATGATGGTTTAAATGAAGTTCTGGATTTTAATCCATATCTATGACGAAAAGGTATTTCCTCTTTATCTACAGGTAAATTGCCCTTGTACAGGGAGAGATCAGTCACCATCCCTCACCATTGTTGGGAGCAGATGGGAGACAGTATACTGTAAACTGGGTTTTTTGTCCGATGAGATGTTGAGAGCCACCAGAACCTTTGAAAGCACACACCTGTACAGATCATGCGAAGAGTCTGTCCTAGATTCCTGCAGCTGCTGAGAGCTTTAAAAAGGTCAGATCCTCCTTTTAGCCTTTAAAGTCAAGGAAAGTACAATATTAGTGATTTTACTGGATACAGTCAGTGGTTGATGCAGGTTCCAGTTTTGCCTCTGGCTGCAAAAACTTTAAGAAAAAGTCTTTCCAAAGTATGCACAGCTGCAGAGAGAATATCTGTGCCCTGCTTTGTTTTTCAGATAAAAGATAACATTTTGCTTTTGTTCTCCATAATTCAACACAGCATATCAAATGCCTTATCATCTCCTTTCAGTCCCTCCCAGTTATTTCCTTTTGAGTGTGAGTAAAATCCTGAGAATGACTCAAACCCACAGGACACTGGCTCCTTTCAAAATGCAACTGCAGCATCCTGAGAAATGTGAGAAAATGTCTTTTGTTTTCCACAATCAGAGCTATGCAGGCAAGGCCACAGTTCAATAAGTAATCAGAGCCAAAGAATTAATGTGAAGCCTCAGGGACAGATTCAAATATACAATGCAAAGTGAGTAAAAGCTGCTTCTTATTATAGAATAGGCATCTTACATAGAAGGTGCAGCAGAGAACGTTTTGGAAGAGAAGGAGGCTGGAGACAACTGACAACTGCATTGCTAATAGCCTCTGCAGTTATCTGGCACAATCGACCTGAGACATGTGGGAGTCTGCACTGACTGGTTAATATTTCTCACAGTAGCTGTGATTGACTGACAGTGACTCCGGTTGCGCCCTCACTTTGAGGACTAGGGTCATGTCCTTCACAAATTCATTCAAAAATAAATAAAATATCTGTAGGTGAACAAACATGCAGAGAAACATTCAGTCAGTGAGATGCTGATTCAAGTGACTGATACACAGAAAATATGAATAGCATTAAAAGATGTGGATTACAGCAATAAATATGAACAACAATGGCATAAACGGAAAAAGATCAGTGACACACAGTGAGCACTGATTGTCAGCAAACACAGAGCAGCCAGCTCATGAAAACCAGCTTGAAAACCCTTGCCATTTGTCTTCATTTATTTTCCCTTCATCAGTATTTCTGTCTTTATGTTGAGAGATGACAGGAAACTCACAAGTCCAGGAGAACCAGACCAGGAGCTGGTTCATCAAGATAAAGAGCTGGTGGAGCTAATTCTCCAGTCCGTGCCATTAAACCACTACAGAAGGCTCCAATGGTAGAATAAACAAATTACAACTTTTAATGAAAATAACAATTGGCTGCAGGCTTCCAATTCTCTTCTGATGTAATAAAACAGCCTTAGTACAGGATAATCTGTCTGTTGATGGATTGATAACCAGAGACAATGGAAGAAACCACCATGATGAAGGACACTCAGACTGACAGTAGAATACATTGGTCATAGACATACACCAAACAGACAATGCTACTGTCCAGCCATCCAGTGTTAACAACTGACAGTCTGTGGGGTTATTGAGGCACCTTCTCCCATCACTGATACTCACTTAACATGTCAGGAACACCTGACAGCAATATCCCTTCAACCAAACAACAGTCTCTCATGGACAGAGTTCAGGCAGGGAGCAGGAAAATCTGAACCAGGTGAGCAGTCAGGGGGGTGGACAAACCAGGAAGGAGCAGGCAGGCAGGTAATCAGAGCCAAACGCAGAATTAGGAAACCAGCAGGGAAGTACTCACAAGACGAACCCATGAAGAAAGCCGGGTTGACAAGGCAGGAGTCTCTGATGATGAGAATCCCACAGGTAAGACAGGTGAGAAATTCACGTGGCAACGTCTGAGCTGGGGAACGCCAAACAGCCACAGGGACAGGCAGATGGGAACCAGTAAGGGCACAGATGGAGCTCGTGGCCGGGGACAGAAGGCTGAGGCATTTACCAGGGCAGAGACGAGGCAGGATGGTCAGAAACAAGTGGGGTCAATACCAGGAAGTCAGTTCGGCGATGAACGCTGGAAAGTCTTGCATGAATATGGAGAACAATCTGACAATGACTGAGTGGAACAAGGCTGCTTAAATACTGGCTTAATTGGAGATGGAATGCAGCTGGGAGCAACAAGTGGGGACGGTGAGGCTGATGAGGAGGTGTGGAAGAGTGGAGAGTGAGACAGAGGCGGGGTGAGTGGAAAAACACTAGAGAGATCAGGTAGGCGCAGAGGCGGATTGTGACAGCAGCTTCCCATCTGCCAGTCTCCAGCCCACACCAGCCACCAGCCTCCTCTTCCCTTGTTCGTTTACATTAAAACCACTTTTCATTTTTCGCTTTGTACCTCTGTCTCTGCTTTCGGTTCCAAAACTGACAAAACCCGAAACCGTCATATGCAGTTTACAGTGATAACAACAGCCTCCACATTAAGTCTTATTTCGTTAACCAGCAACAGCAGAAATCTGACATTAAATGATGAGACGCCTTTGTCTCTTTACATAAAAAATCTAAGCACGCCATTAGATAAAATACTTTGGTTAACAGATTCTCATTGCTTCACTTAATTTTTCTATTTTGTTGTAAGGAATAAAGAATTTTCAGGTGCTGTAATAATTTCTGTACATTTCCTCCTCTATCTCCTTTACTGTTCTTCCTGTACAGTCTTCCTCGTCTCCTTTCCCTCCACTCTCCATACAGGGATTAAGGCAAAAAAAAATCTTTTCAAGTCATATTCCCCATCTATAACTTGTAAAACAAGTTGCAGAGGCTGCCCACATTAGCCCCCAAACCTGCTAAACAAACACAATACCATAAATATGTTATATCAACAATGATGCCCTATATTTGTAAATAGCATGGTAGCTTACATACAAGTAGAGAAGATAGATAGATAGATAGATACTTTATTTATCCCCTAGGGGAAATGCATGTGTCCATTAGCTCATTGTTGATAATAATAATAATAATAATAATAATAAAAACAGTTAATAATAAATAAACAATAATAATTAGATTAGTCCACTTCCTTTGGCTGAGGTGTTGTATAGCCTGATGGCAGTAGGAACAAAGGATCTCCTGAACCTCTCTGTTCTGCAGCGCAGTGAAATTAGGTGTTTTCTACACCTGTAGCTACTTCTCTGTTGTGCCAGAATGTTGTGGAGAGGAAGGTTGGTATTGTCCAAGGTGGCCTCCATCTTACATTTCATGCGTCTCTCCACAACAGTCCTGAGTGAGTCCAGACTCTTGCCAAGCACAGACCCAGCCTTTTTCACCAGCTTATCCAGTCTCTTTGTGTTCGTATCTGACATGCTGCTGCCCCAGCAGACTGCAGCATAAAAGAGTACGCTGGCCACCACTGACTGATAAAACTTGTGCAACATTTCACTGCAGACGTCAAAGGACCTGCGCTTCCTGAGGAAAAAAATCCAGCTCTGCCCCTTCAGGTAGATGACATCTGTGTTCAGGGACTAGTCCAGTTTACTGTCAAGGTGCACACCTAGGTATTTATAAGTGTGCACCACCTCAATGTTCTCCCCTTGAATGTTGACTGGCTGAAGGGTGGGCCTAGACCTACGAAAGTCCATGACCATCTCCTTGGTCTTGGAGTTGCTCAGAAGGAGGCAGTTCTTGTTGCTCCGTTCACTGAAGGCCATCGTCAGATCCCTGTACTCCTTTTCCTGCCTGTTCCTGATACGCACCACAATAGCTGTGTCATCTGAATATTTCTAGATGTGGCAGGACTCAGAGTTGTATTTAAAGTCCACCTTAAACAGGATGAACAGGAACAGAGCCAGAACAGTCCCCTATGGAGCCCCAGTGCTGCTCATCACTGTCCCTGAGACACAGTTACCCAGCCTGACATACTGTGGTCGTCTTGTCAGGTAATCCACAGTCCAGGATGTGAAGCAGGTATCCACCCCAATCCCTTCTAGCTTGTCTTTATGAATGGGCGGTTGGATGGTGTTAAATGCACTTGAGAAATCAAAGAACATAATCCTCATCTAACCACCTGGCTCATCCAAGTAAGAATGGGTCCGGTGGAGCATGTAAAGGACGGCATCATCCACTCCAATTTGTTCTTTGTAGGTGAACTGTAGGGAGACAAGTGCATGTTCAACCTGTGGCCTCAGAAGGTGGAGAAGCAGCTGCTCCAGGGTCTTCATGATTTGTGATGTGATGATGTGAGGGCCACTGGTCTGTAGTCATTTATCTCAGCCAGTCATCATACTTTAGATACCGGAACAAGACATGATGTCCACAGGACCAGGACCTTCCATGCTTAAGTTAAAGATCCTCTGGAGAGGCTCGGCCAGCTGGGCTGCACAGTCCTTTAACAGCCTTGGACACACACCATCTGGGCCTGTTGCTTTTCCAGGACATAGCCTCTTGAGCTCCGTCCTCACCTCCTCCGCTGTAAAGGACAGGAGACTTGTTCTTCTCTTTATAGCCAGTGATAGTCCTCATTCGCTTTCACACCTCTCTGGTGTTGTTGTGCTGTAGCTTCCTCTTTTCTTTCTTTTCGTAGTCCTCCTTCGCCTGCTTTAATCTCCTCTTCAGCTCATGTTGCACACACCTCAGTTTCTCCCTGTTTCCATCCCTGAAGGCTTCCCCTTTCTGGTTGAGGAGGGTCTTGATGTTATTGGTGATCCAGGGTTTGTTGTTTGGAAAGCAGTGTACAGTCCTTGCTGGTATTACAGTGTCCATACAGAAGTTAATGTAGTCTTTGGTACATTCAACAATTCTATCAAGGTCAGGGTCCTTGCTTTTATCATTTTCCTGTGACTCCAACAGGACCTTCCGATCTGTGCACTCAAAACAGTCTTTTCGACACTCACTGGCCTCCGGGGTCCAGTTCCTGAATGAGTGGGTGGTTGCAGCCTGCCTCAGTACACAGGGCTTGTAGGAAGGCTGAAGAAAAACAAGATTATGATCTGATCTGCTAAGTGGTGGTAGAGCTGAAGCAGTGTAGGCCTCCTTGACATTTGCATACAACAGATCAAGTGTCTTATTTTCCCTTGTGGGACAGTCAACATATTGAGTAAAGTCAGTCAGGTGAGAGGTGAGAGTGATATGGTTAAAATCCCCCAATATTGCAATGAATGCATCAGGGTGCTGGGTCTGTCCTTTTGCAACAGTCTCGTGGATGATGTCACACACGACTGCAAGCTCAGCTTGTGGTTGAATGTAAACAACAATGGCGACAATGTGTGAGAACTCCCTCAGTACAGCCAGGTAAATTCACACAACGGTCGGGAGTGTTATCGTTTAACCAGGTCTCCGTGAAATACATGAGACTACACTCACAATATGCTCACTGGTTCTTCACAAGTGCCTCCAGTTCATTACACTTGTTAGCCAGGGAGTTGACATTTCCCATGAGGATCGATGGTAGAAAAGGCTTATATCTCCATCTCCTAGCCTTTAGCTTAGCCCCGGCTCTGCATCCACAGAACGGCTTCTTCAGCTCAGCCGGTATGGGATGTTTAACTCCATATCTGGTAAACTTTAAAGCCAGGAGTTCTTCCTTTGTGTACATTATTTTGTCCATCGTCAGACGAAACAACGACGTAGAATAAAAAACATCAATCGACAAAAACAGATACTAATATATACAAATATATTGCAAAAAACTACGAGCTATGTGGACAGTACGTGACAGGCCCCCAAAAACGGGACTGTCCGCTGAAAACGGGGTCACCCTGATTCATACGCCTTGGTAGAGCTTAACTGTAAAAACACACATGCAGCAAACTAACCAAATTATCACAGTAAGTTCATTAAGACACTTGATTGATTGAATAAGTTATCAGCTTTATGTAGTCTGCAGCTTCATATTTTAGGAGGATAATGTGTATTGTTTTACTTCCACTCAACGGCAACATATGTTAGTGCAGCTTGAAATGTGCACAACACCTAGAACTGGAAAACTCTAAATACTCAAACTACCAGATACATGTAGAGGTGTGTACATCCTGACACTGGCCACGACTGTAGCAGTGGCGGCTGCTGGTCTTATAAGGAGGGGAAGCTCATTTTCAGCCTACATCATAAAATGTGTCCGTTTATTTATACGTAAATTCGCAGAGTGACAGAAGAGAGTCGCCAAACACAACGCTAGTCATTTTTAACAAAGACAAAGTCGCTGAGGATCAGTAACGTCTCCAGATCAACTCCGAACAACGGAATGAAAAACTTGAAAAATGCTCCGGTGGATGCTTATACTTCAAGATCGCTGATTCGCTCATTTCGCTGTCAATCAAAAAGGGACTCAGCCTCAGACAGATCATCCAATCATCATGCAGAAGTCGAGCGTCCAGGCCAGCCCACTGCCCCATAGCCCCCCAGAGACGCTGAGCGTCCGATGGGCGGGACAAAGCCCAGCATTTATCCAATGACCGTCTAGTTTCGCTGCAGTGGAACAACCCACTCTATGCTTCCCCATTGAAGTCAGTAGACGCTCGGCATCTACACTGTGTAAAGCACTGTGGCGCTGCGGGGATGAATGAGAAGGAAATCGTGTCGGTTACCTGTGATAAGTAGCTGATTCTGAACAAAAGATGAACATGTTCTAGCGCATATTTAGTCAATGAAATGTACACACAACAGTACATATTTGACCACTTATTTTGTTGACATTTTAGGGGAAGCTGAGCTTCCCTTGCAGTCTTAGAGCAATCACCACTGGACTGTAGGTAGTGGGGTAGTTTGCTGGATATGCTAAAGATTGTGCCTTAAAGGTGTAATGTGTAAGATCATGCTACTTGCTCCACCTCCATAGGGGGCAGCATTTCACCTCTTCGCCCCTGTCCAGTTAATCATGTTGTTTTCAGCATGTTACTTTTAATTTATCATTTAAATGTGCATCTATTGTTGTTAGTTAAATTGTTGATAGCACAGAAACAAATTATGAATACTTGTAATACAAACACTATGTTTTCATTTACCTATAAAAATATGAAGGCAAGGGGATCCTTCATGACACATGGGTGTCAGGCTACAGCAGTATGAGGAAGGGATGCTGACATCATCACAAAGGCAGGATCAGAAAATAAGGTTATTGCCAGGTAGGTTTTTACTTACAAGATATTTGGCTTGGTGTTTGGTGCAGTATCCAATTAACACATTTATAGGAAATAGCAATAAAAATATAATATACTGTAACATTCAAAAAGGTAAATATGCATAGATACACATATTAAAAAAACTAAACAATAAAAAAAACTATGTACAAAAGTGTTCACAAAACTCCTGCTGAGCAGGATGTGTGAAAGCTCACAGTATAGACAATATTTGTTCTGTGCAGGAGTTATACTCCAAGGTGTTACTATGTGGTTGTTGATGATTGATGAGGCCAGATGCGGAAGAAGAAGCGGTTGCTGGTCCATCACTGGGGATGACTGGACTGGAATTCTGGTCATGATACAGACAAACATGTGATAGGACAATTTGTTTACATCATACAAGTTCTTTATATTCAAACATATTAGGTATGTTGTGTGTGTATAATAAATAGTAAGGATAGATATGAATATGCTAAAATAAATACAGTATTAGGCAGTGGATCCTGAACTGGATGGTCCTGGATCAAACAGTCTCTTTGTCTTACCTGTAAAAGAAGAGTTACTGATGCATCTAGCTGGACAACAGCCACAGGACCAGGCTAAATTCTACTAAATCGCTAAAATGTCTGTTGACATTATCAATCATACATTTATGCCACTGGAAGTGTTTGTCAGTACGGTTTGTCATTTGCACTAATGATACTTTTCGCTACAGACCAACATTAGATGTTACTCACCAGTCTAAAAGAAAAGATGCGGGCTCGGCATCGAACCGCATCTCTTTACCCGTAGCTGTCTCCAGCGGTGGGAAGCCACACCAGGACTCACCCGTGTTTTGCGTCTTTGCCGTTGAACGTGGTTTCTTGTTGGAGCGGTCTTTCAGGATGGAGATAAAGATCACTCTCTTCAGCCAACTCTGCGTCTCTGTTATGCTGGTCAGCAGCTTCTTTTTTTTTTAGTCAGAGCTGTAGCGTAACTTCAAGCTCTGGAGGAAGCTCTTCTTTGTGGGATTGAGGGCAGACTAGACGCTACACTGATTCAAACAGCATCTAGTGTCATAAAGTGGTAATACAACAAGGCCTGGGGCGCAGGTAGTTGTTAGCATGCTCATTTCAGTAGATACAGTATCTCTGAAATACAATAGTTAAAGTTCATTTTTTGAACCTTTTAAACTAAAATTCTGGCCAGATCTGGCCAATTCTTACACACTGTACCTTTAAGTTAGAGCAGACCAACACACTGCTGAAACCAACCCTTACACTTTTGTTCTCGTTGTTACAACCTGTAGATGTAGATTTCCACGAGGCAGCCTTTATATGGCTGAGGATGGGACCAGGCAGGCTTTGATAGGTGGCTGGTACCAATGCTGCGGGAGGGGAGGGACCAGCTGAAAATGAGGACTACCCAGGCACAGGCAGAGAGGACTGATGCAGAGGCGTGGACGATGAGGAAATCTCCTTCCGGAGCAGTGGATGATTAGTCATCCCAGCCTTAGAGTACCAGTCCTACTACTGCCAGCCTCCTGCACACCCACCCAAATCTCGACAGAGCTGCTGTACCATCAGCTACTGTGACTGGATCAACTGCTTGCAGTTGTTCAATTGCATCAATAATCAATCTTTTTTTATCCTATGATAGAGTGTCTGTGCTTTTAATCCAATTATAAAGTTTAAACAGTTAAAAAAAACTTACTTAAACTTAGCAGATATTCTCTTATTTGACAGAGCTCTTAGATTTAATTGCTCTTCTTCATTGTGCACGTAAATATTCCTCTAAATTAAAAACGTGGTGAAACAGAATGTAGGTGATGCACATAGTAAGTCAGCCCCAAGTATAAAATGATGGATATTATTATGCTTCAACACACCAAGGTAAAATAAAAAGAGGAATGTAGCAATTGCACTGAACTATGGAGTTTATAATAAATTTTATCAAAATAGACATGAAAATCCATTTTTATTTCATTATTGTGTATGTATTATGTGTCACTATATTATTATTTTTAACTTTTTTATGTTATAGGTTATAGACAAAAGGTCCAATTCTCAGTATTTTACAAATTTTATTTAAAATGTAAATTTACAGTAAATTACAGTGTTACTTTTAAAGTGACAGTAATTCCCTAACAGTATACTGCTACATCACAGTAATCTGATGGTATATAGCTGTCATATCATTTACTGAGAGTAATGGAGCTGGTAGCCAGTCATTTACTGTAAATTTAGTTACATATTTTACAGTTATTGCAAAATGAGTCATAAATCACTACTCAACAATGATAAACAACAACACACACACACGCTCATGCACACACGAAGAGACCCCTGTGAGAGATGGTGACCACTCTAAACTGTAAATCCCCCTCGCCCACTGAATCCTGGGATTGGCTCCAGCTTCCTGTGACCCTGAGAAGGATAAGCAGAAACAGAAAATGGATGGTTAAATGAAGAGAACATAAACACAGCACACACACACACACACACACACACACACACACGCATACATGCATACACAACTTCATCACAAAGAAGGCCTGAGGCATTTCTGGACTGAAAATGAAATATGAATTGATGCAATTTGGGATTTGTGTGTGTGTGTGTGTGTGTGTATTTGTCATGTAATCCTACAAATAAATACAAATTGGTTCTAGTTTTTTACTTTCTCCAAATGCTGAAATTAAGATTTTATTGCATATACATTTGATCTCTGCACATTTCATCAGCCTGGTGTTTGTTGTCATCAGCCCTCCATCTTATCCACATACGTCCCTTGTCTCTGGGAATATTTCCAAGAACACTTTTTTTAAAAGCTTTGGGAACCATGTAGACACACAAACATGGTGTAATGGTTGATAGAGAAATGGTTGCGAGTGCATCTGATTCAATTATTTATTTATCTTCTTTTTTGTATGTTTCCTGTCATGTTGTATTTCACTACAATGAGAAGTCAGTGAGAGTCAGTAATATTTCTCACCCTATTTTCCTGCAGTGTCTTTTTTTCTAGATGGAATTATTATTAAAGTCCTCCACCCGAATGTGTCACCCTCTATTTTGCATTGAATCTGTAGTATTACATTATAGTAGTATTACATTATAAAGTATAATGTGACTGTGTGGAAACAAAAATGAAGTGTTGATATTTTCAGCAGTGTGAGAGCACTGCAGTTATGTTACAGGCATTTTGTGAGTCCATTAAAACATATTAGTTTTGGCACATGTGCACACACTGAGGAGCGAATGGTGAGAGGTAGGTGGGTGGGGGGGTCCGGGGGGGTGAAGGTTTTGACATTGAACAGAGGCTACAAGGTCTGTGCTGTAGGGTTGCAATGTTTTTAATGCATTTTTGTAAAGTCAGCAGTTGAAATCATGACGTCTTTTAAATTTCTGATTGAAAAATAATCATCACAGTATATTCACACTTTGAACTCATTACTGTTCAGTAAGTGACTTTAAAAGCTGTATGTGAAAAGAGATGTAAAAAGAGCCTGCTCAGCTGTTAAATTGTCGGAGTGACAGTGTCTATGTGGTGATCATGGACTTATGGTTTTATTTTGAAAGACTGTTGCCGGAGTTCCCTTTCCTGTTTGTGCTGTGTGTTTGGCTGTTTACCTTTCCCCAGGGGCTGCTCCCCTCCCCCGCCCGTGGCGCTGAGGCTGATTGCACTCACCTGTTGCCAATCAGCATCTCCAGGCCTATAAGACCGCTGCAGACTTCAGCCTCAGTGCCAGAGTATTATCGCCTCAACGCAGTGGTACACAGCTCGACCTCCAGCAGAATAAGTATTTTGAAAGAAAGATTATTCGTACACTTACCTTGGCTGTAATCCTCCTGTTTGTCTGTTTTTTCCAGTGTCTCCCTCCGTGCCTCACACCAGCCCACAGATCAGCACTCTCTCTCACCTTTTGGTTTATCTCTGGACTCCGGATTTCCTTCGTTCCTGCACTGTACGTTACAATAAACCCTGTTAAACCGTTTCCCTGTCTGGCTGCTTTTGGGTTCAGTTCGTCCATCCCGTCACAGTCTGTATGTTATCAAAATATGTATAGAAGCTGACAAAAGGCATTGTCCCTAATTACTGTCCCAACTAACATCAGCTGAGATCTTTCACTTGCTCCGATTTCCACTTATGATTCCCCCCATATTATTATTATTATTATTATTATTACTGATAACATCATTACCTATGGGTATTACTATTAACATTTTCACTATATCAGCAGTATATACAGCTGTTCCTGGTCTCTCTCTCTCTCCCTCTCTCTCCCCCACCACCCATCCTGTCTTTCTCCTTTTAACCTATTGGGTCACCCACCTTAAGTCCAGTTCCACTGGATCGACCTGTGTGAATAACAGCGTTTATGTAGCTCTATGTAGATTATATTCATATTTGTGCATAACTACTTAATTTCATTTAATGGATGGGTCAATATTAATATTGGTATGTGAGAAAAAGATTACAACAAGATGTGATACAAGCTATCGCAGAATAATTTTGACTCTATTCTGTTTCTTCCAAAATAAATAATTCAAGACTACAAATATTTGATATTTCAAACATGAGTTGTTGATTTACAGTAGACAGAATTAGTTGGCAAGTCATTAAAAGTAGAAGTTTACTGGTAAATGCCGGTCATCCCTGTGGAAAAGAATGTAGGAGGAGTTTCAAGAAATATACAAAATGTTTAAGTCAGTTTAGGTCAGAAAGTCCTCTTGCAGCCATAGTAATTCTGACTATGTATTTGTCTGTTCAAATGAGGACATCAGGTCATGTTATAGAGCAACAATGTCCAAAGAAGGAGGAGTTCTCTGAATGGGTAAATAAATCACAATCAGACTCCAACACAAGAGACAGCTGTTAATTTCCTGTTTTCAACCAACAGTTAGATTGGTTTCTTTTAACCACAATGTTTCCAGGACCTTAACTAAAGTGTTAAGGTTCTGGAAACATTGTGGTTTAGTTGGGGTTCTGATCTGATGTAATTCTCAGCAGGATGACATCATTGTTTCAAAAATAAAACCATTTATTGATGTGACAATGCTATGGTAAAGGTTTAGTTGAGGTGTAGCCACAAAAACAAGTCAGGTAGGTAAAGATCATGAATTTATATTTTTATTTTTGAAACAATGATGTCATCCTGCTAAGAGTTACATCAGATCAGAAGTCAATTGTGTTCCTCTAGAAAGTCTGGATGTACAGTACATATTGTGTCATCAAGGGCTTGTTGTAGGAAAGCTGCCAACTGTGAACTAAAGGAGGACTAAACACTACAAACATATCTCAATCTACACCAGTGGAAATATGGTAGGAAGAGTAAGCCGCTCCACAGTTCCACATCTGTCAGAGTCTCAAGACCATTCAATCTGTCACAATTTCCTGACAAGACTAAGGAAGGACCACCTACAGCATGAAACCATCATCACAGTTTCAGACTCTGAACCCAGTGGTTGAGGATATTGATGGCAACAAAGCATCAGTGAGAACTTCTATTTAAGAGCCAACAGACTGCCATGCCAGGAGGCTAAAGGGGCTGTTAAATCATTCATTCCCAGATAAACTTTGAGCAGGAGTTCTCAGCATGATCTCCCACATTGAAGTGGCTATCAATACAGCTGGTTACCCTGTAAGGTTTCCATTAATGATTCAGCACAAAACCAATCTCCACCTGGTAATCACCTCTGAGGTTTAGATATGTGTGGTATTTGCCTGCTCACGCAAGTCTCATTAATCATGAACACACCACTAAGCTCTCATTCAAACCTCATTCCAGTAGAGTTAACGGGCTCATAGATCACTGCCTTCTAGATGAAAGGGGGTAAAGACAAAGCATGTGGCAAGCACAGGAAAAAAATGATCAAAATACTGTAGAGAGAAGGTGAAAAAAGAAGTTGTGTTACTTTGCAAAGAATACTTTTTATTTATCAGCTTGAGATGGTAAAACACGGTAGAACAGGCATGTTAAAGAAATGAAACAGATGAGTCTGGACACCAGACTGCACTAGAGCTGTGGTTTTATAGTCCAGCTAAAACAACTTTACTCAGGCCACAAAATTCACTTCAAGTGGTCAGGGAGAAAAGCTGGAAAAAAAATCTATGAATTGGAAATAGATGGTTATACTTCTTTGTGTGTTGTAGTTCAGGCATCAGGCCCATACAAATGCAGCTTTTTCCCACCACAAATCAAGCCCATACTTAGCGGTGCTTTGAGCTACCTGCTAATTGTTGAGCATTGATAGTGTATCAATTTATTGACTAGGGATAATTAATTTGTAACTTTAAAATACATTAAAGTTTCTTAGGGGCAGCATTCTGAAACAGGAAAAGGACAGCCAGTCTTCACTCTCAAATTATTATTAATTTGGAACTCTGATTGATCATCAACTTAATACCTACAGCCAAAATGACCATATCAACAGTAAGTAAAAGTTGAAGGATTTGTAGGAGTACAGGAGCAATATTCTTCCTGGTGCAACATTAAGCACACCAGCAGATAAAGACTTAAAGTCATTTATTTACAATGTGGCAAAAGTGAAACACACAATGTTTAATCTACTAAGTATATACAGGTTTGTCTATGTGTGTATGTCTGTGTGTGTAGGTGTGTCTGTGGGGACACAAAGGCAAGATGGCTGATTCAGCTATGCTAAAGCTGTGTGTGTGGACATGCATATATCAAGTTTACAGTATGACTAACTAATAGCTGAAGCAGACATTACAACAACAAAGCTCAGTGGATACATTAACAAAAGTTAATAGTTCTGATGTTTAGCCATGCTGTGCTATGTTGTGCTGGGTTAGGTTCGCCCAGTCAACTTTACACAGTCCTTGGAAAAAAAAAGAGGTCCTTTCCAGTGTTACTTGTAAAGTCCAGTGAGTTTGTGTTACATCCTGGTGGAAAGAAGTCTTGTCTGGATGTGTGGCTTCTGTGTTGCTGAAGAGGTCGCTCCTTTGTTCTTCTTACAAGGATAAGCGACCTTACAAGGATAAGCGGTATAGATAATGGATGGATGGAAGTCTTTGTCTGGGGAATACGAATATCAGTACCAAATTTGATTTTGTATTTCAACACATTTCAGTCTGAACCTGACTGATAAATCCTTCTGGATTTATCCTGAATGTCCAATCAAATCAGTTCAGAACATCTGTCAAGGTCACAAAATAATCCCAGTGATATCTACTGTGAGCAGTAAACCAGATAATGATGTTGTGTGGATGGTTATTGTTATAAATAAATGTAAATGAATGGTTCAATATCACAACACTGTTTTTAGTCTTTAGTATCAGCACATAATATCCTGACACTTCAGGATATTATTTCAGCCCTTTTTGTCAGAGTTGAATTATAAGCTCAATGCTTTTCAAATCACAGCACATTATATAGCTGAGGACTTATAATAACACAGAATCATAAACTATCTGAATGTCTCCCTGTTCACAACATATAATCCCCACAGCTCTGGACTGCAGTGACATGAAGGACCATGTTTTAAATCACTGGATTAAAGAGCAGCGTTCTGCACTGATCTCGCCCTGGGGTGTAATGGACGGATCCGTCATGATATTTTGGAAAAATTAGTAACAAGGATCGACTTTAGCAGGAACCCTCTAAACTGAAACATCTTCAATGTCCAGCTGTGTCCAGGCAGTCTGTGTTGATGTCCCTGTGTGAACGATATGGAGCAAAGGCTCATGGGGCTAAAGACAGAGTTACTGTCTGCTGATGGAGGAGCTTTCTGTCCAGTGGCTGTGACTGTTAACTGTGAAGTTTCTCCTCTTCTTCATCAGTTACTTGTCAGCTTCTCACATGACTCTGCCAGTAGACCAGCAGCCGAGTAACTACGCATACACAGCATGTATTCAGGGAACTGAAGTTAGGGTTAAATGTTCTGTTGGTCTCTGTATGTATGACATACTGGACCTTCTAATCTTGCCTAATCCTATAGTCTAATCCATGTGGTGAAAAGTTTCTTCCCGTTTTGCTGCTGCATGTTTTTATTTTTTCTGACAACATGGCTGGTAGTAAGAGGTGTTGGGCAGCCCACAAACTATAGAAACTATCTCCCTGATGCTAAATTTAGATACTGGTTCCTCCAGTGTACTGGCAGGTAGGGGAACTGAGTTCCTTATGTAGCAGGTGCGCTGTTCCTCGCCCCTCCTAGTGCAGCGCTGTGGTTTCTTTGTCCCACTGATAGCTGGGCGGTGCCACATACCTTTTATATACGGGTCTGGTCCCATCCGTCGCTTTCTCTCTTCTCTTCCAGGGCCACTCGTCCTCTGTGGTGGTGTGGTGTGGCGTGGCGTGGTGTGGCCGGTGCAGGTGGGGAGGAGCCATTGTGGTGTGGCTGTGCACGCATCGGAGCGCTGTTTGGCGTGTTGGCCATCGTGGCGCACGCTTTTCCTTCAGTGTACAGGTATGCGCACCGCCGTTCTCCCTCCTGCTTAGCGTGCCATATTGCGCAGCAGTGAAACAGTCCATTCTCTGCTGCAGGTTGCAGATTACTGTTGCCATGGGGACCGGGCTGCCCCGCTGGAAGCCCCCTTGTGTGGGTTTGTGCATCCTCGTGGTGAGTTGGCGTTGTCCGTTCTCCCTCTTCCTTCTTTTTTTATTGTTCGCCTCCCGGCTAATTAATAATTTGTGCCACAGTTTGGACCAGGCAGAAGTCGGGGAGTAACTCCGCTGCTTGGCCTGCTGTGACGCTGCGCCGGTGAGGTCCGTTCAGAGACTAATTCACCGCCACGGCTCGCTTTTGTTTATTGATTAATACAATTATTTAGTTACTTTGAACATTGATTTAATTCCATTTGATTTCTTGTGTATTGCTTTTGTTTGCTTTGTGTTCTATTTGAGATCCAATTCTTTTTATTTGTTTATTGATTAAGGTGATTATTCATTTGAGCATCACTTCATTGAGTTTGATTTCTTTTCTAGATTCTTAATTGTCTCTTTGAAAAGTTAAATTATCTTGTCATTTACTTTATTGCTTATTGTTTGGTGTGAGTGTGTTGCAGTTGTAAGGTGCGGCCATTTTACTGTTCCTTTTCTCCCTGTGAACAGGTGCTGTGGGCTCCCGGCGGCGACCCAATCCCTGGTGGCGGTTCTTCGCGTTTTCAGTTTGTGTGTGTGCAGTGTCACTGGTGTTATTTTAGCTTCCTCCTCCCTCATTGGTTTCAGGCGCCGAGGTAACCCAGCACTGTCCATTCCCCCTCCCCTTTGGCCCCCGTATCTAACATTAGGTGCTACAGACAGCATATATGGAACTTTTTTTTAGCAATCATTGTCTAATAAAGAAAGTTTGTATTGTGAACACTGTCTCTTGCCCCATGGTGATTTCGAACTTGTGTAGCCTTTAGCCTCCCTTTGTAAAGATTTGTGATTACTTCCTGGGGTGAAATTCCCCAGGTGGCGTTGTTCGGCAACAAAAATTCATTACTCTATGACTGCCGCTTTGCCACACTTAGGTTTCTGTTCCCCAGGGAATGTTCCTGCAGTGGGAACCTAGTACCTGGTGAGGAACACAAGTGTACGAACTAGGCCTACATGCTAATGAAGAGAAACACTGACATGGTGTCAACAAGTGAGGTTCATGTTAGCTTTGTGTAACAGGGTCACAGAGATAAGGGGTTAAATGAGCATTCATAGTTTCAGAAGTTTAATTTATAACAATCATAGACTGGAAGTCACAGTTTTCACTACTTTAATAGGAGCAGCTGATATGTGAAAGTCATCTTTTTTTATTTAGTCATCGAGATCTATGAAATAAAGTGTGCACATTAGCCATTTCCATGGGAAATCCACTGTAGGGCAGGGGCAGACAGTATTGGGCCCCTGAGGACCATCAATGGGGGTTGATGGTCCTCCTATAGCTTGGTCAGTGACAGGCAGGATGCAGGCCAGCAGTCAAAGCAAACAGCATTATCTGTGTGTATAAACAACAAATCTGCACAATGCCTTCAGTCCAAACACAAGATAACGCCAAACATAGTCCTCTGGAACTGTCATACAGAGAGTAAGACAGACGTGTTGTGAACTGTGAAATTAGGATACATACTGTATCTTGTGTGTGAAATGTCTCTGAACATGCTGTAGATTACTACAGGTGTTGACACCTGCCAGTGAGACTCTCATTCTTTCTTCAAGTCTGGATTTTATATCTGGAGACATTTGTCATCAGTGTTGGTGTGCGCATTGGTAAGGGGAGAATAAGATTTTCAGTGCCTTTCACTTGGGTTGATCAGGAAGTACCATAACAGAAGGAACACACACTGACACAATGAATTTAACTAATTTAACACTAATTCTAAAAGATGCCTCATTAGCAGTTGTCATTGTCTGTCAGTCTGTTGTTAGCATAGCAGCTACTTAATATTAGAGCCTACACTACATCATACAATTAAATTGGGTGCAAGACTGTGTGAATGAGCGTTCCAAGCTCACTGAGCAGAGAGGAACAAACTCCCTTTCGAGACTTGGCATTAACGTGCATCTCCCCATATATCTTAAGTGACTGATTTCCCCCCTCAATATTCCAATGAACACATACATCATTTCTGTTTTCAAAGACCAAATGTATTGTTTTTTTTTTAACCAGCGGGAGGCAGCAATGCAAAATTAAAAGAAGAGGGAGAAATCCAAACAATAAAGACTGGGTCTATTCCTGTCCATGTTCTTGGCAAAACCAAATTGCCCAAGATGTTTGGATGTTTGGTTTCGTAATATATCTGTATGAGCTTTTTAAATTTTCAAACAGTGTGTTTCATGTGCACTCCCTCCACGAGAATCCATTTTGCCTGTTGTTTGTCCCACTCTAGTATGACGCCATTGGTGCAAATGAGTACGTAGTTGTCTTTTGAGTTTCTAAAGGAAGGAAAGAGGGAAAAAATCTGAAATGATGAGAATCAAAGGTGCCTGGTGTGGTGAAGTAACAAGCCTGAATGAAGGAAGAGGAGCAGCAATGTGCTGGCCTCCCTTTTACCAAACTTCCTGCCAGCCAGAAAACATCAAAGGTCTCTCTAACATGGATCTATATCACCTCATGTCAAACTCATTATTACAGCATGTATGGAGTCAGTAGGTGTCAGCCCAGCTGTGTTTTATACATGTTGTCAAAATCATGTTTCTCTGAATATTTATTACAGAAGGACTTAACTTTACATTTTATTCATTATTGAGATTAAACTTTTTGTCCCAATTAGACGGGATTTAAAGCAAATCCTGAAACCAGTTCCTTTCTAAACTGTCCACTGAGTATCCTGGACTGGAATCACTGGCTTTCATTCTCACTTTGGATTTTGTCAGAATTCATATGAGATGCTAAAATGTTTTGTGTGGGGGGATGTTAAACATACAAATTAAATAAACTGGCTGTTGTAACAAAACTGTGCCCTGTCTATGAGAAGCTCTACAGCAGGTACAGAAATATTAACTTAGAGATAACTGACAGAATCAGAATATTTTCAGGACAGGTAAAGAAAAGCTGTTGAGTGAGTTTTGTGTAAAGTTGTCATCCAAAGAAAAAAACTCCAGCAGTGTAAATCCAGTGTATTTACCATGAAGCCCTAACTATTTGAGTTTGAAAATGATGAATGAACATTAAGGCCTGGATGAAACATAAACATGACTGTGTGTGTCAGCTGCAGTTTTGAGAATCTGCGTCATGCCCTCAGATGTCGTTACTCAGTCTGATGGAGAAAGCCAATCAACTTACTGTTTATCCTACCACAGCATACTGCTGGTGTTCAGCTGTATTTTTCCACTGTTATTTCCTGTTCCCACCACAAGATAAAGAGGATTTCATGCTGAACATGTCTGCAGTGTCTGACGTCATCTTTGATGTGAAAGGCAAAGATGTCTTTGACATCTTGTGTCACTGGAAACAGTCCAGTGTTGCTGTTCAGCCAATACTCATTATTGTACAGATATCTCATAGGTTCCTCAGAAATAAACATTCCAGCACAGTGTAGCCTTGTGTGTGAGCATTAGACTGTATTGTTACAATGAGTGTGTGAGCATTCACACCTGTGTAAATGTTGTGTGAGACTGTGTCTGCAGTCTCCGGAGACATTTTCAAATTTAAATCTATTAAAAGAGGCTTAAAACTGCTGCACAGTATGTAAATAAACCAGATTAAAGGAGCCTCTGAAGACTTGATAAAACGTTCTGTTTGCATCAGAAAGTGGATTCTTGGAAACATGCAGTGCTGCTATGATATTCCTGAGGCTCAGGGATGATGAAGTGGCAGCATTTGTGTTCACAAAATCACAAGCATCTATTGGGTAATCAGTGTGACTCACTGTAGAACAAAGGATGTGTTTATAATCCTTAAGTAAAGGGCAGTATCACAGCCACAGATTAAACATCAACTACAGCAGCTGCTTAGGAGGCAGGAATATACAGACACGTTGAGGAATTTAGATAGATGGCTGTTTGCTCTTGTTTATCGAAATACAATGGCAACAGGACTGTAACATGTCATGATCTATGTTATGAATAGTGCCTCGTTCTACCTTTGTATTGCCACAGACAGTCTGAAATTTGAAATAATTAACTCTTTTTATTAGATCTACCAGTGGTCAGAGTTTAACAGCTGATGTCCACCAATCCAGCTCTTGTTCCATCACACCATCCAACAGATATGCCAGGATCTTTACACAATGTTTCTGATGCACCAAATTCATTAGAATATATGCAAATACCTTCATTTACTGGCAGTTGTAATCAGATAGAGAACTGAGGTTAGTGAGTGAGGTGCCTCCTTCTTCTCACCAAGTGCACTCAAAGCAATGAAAACATGCTCAGTCTGAAGGCTGGTGAAGCAGTCATACATCCCAGTAGCCTGTGAAAGGACCTCACTCTGGGCAACCAGCCTTCCCAGACAAGAAGCCTCATTCCCGCTAACTAATGTACTCAGTATTCAGCTGCAGTAAAACAGTTAAAACTATAGTACACTAATTATTGTGTGTGGATTTGATGTCAGACTCATTCTCCTCGTCTCTCTCATCATTTCTGCACCAAAGACCAGTCCCCTCATAATGGACTAGAATTAATGTAGGAGACACGCTCAAAATACAGTTTTAGCAGAAGCATTCTGGACCACTTGTAAATGATTCATGGAGGCTTTGCTAAGGCAAGTGAAGAGGAAATTGAAGGGTGAAGCTTGAAGAATCATCAGTCTCAGACACAATTCACTATAGTATTTGTTCTCATTACAGATTCTTGTTTCTCTTGTCAGAATCTTCTCTGTCTTCACTGACCGGACTCTGGATGATAATCTGGTTTCTGCTGCTGTTTATAAACAGTCATTCATTCATTCATTCTAAAAATAAACTGTTGCCTCTGAATATGATCCTGCCAGAGATTATGTTTGTCATCACAACTTGAATGACACAATTTCAGTTTACTGTACTATGAGGATCACTAATAATACCTGTTGTTATAGTGGGGGAGGCTGTGGCTCAAGAGGTAGCACGGGTCTTGCACTAATCGGAAGGTTGGAGGTTCGATTCCAGAAGAGCATGTGTCCAAGATACTGAACCCCTAATTGACCCAGATGTATCATCAGTGTTTATGGTAGACAAAGAACTGTATATGTAGAAAAAGTGCTGTGTGAATGTGTCTTATAATTTAAAGCACTTTAAATGTTTTTTAAGGCTGAAAAAACGCTATATGAATGCAGTCCATATTATAGAGCTGACACTATTAAGCTGCACTGTATAAGCATCTTAAATCAACAATCAGGTACAGTCACAAAGCTTCTGTTACCACATCTAAAGCTGATTAAGTGTAATTCAGAGCTTTCTAAACTCTGCTCTAAATGTGGCTGCTGAAGAACAGATGCTCTGCCTCTGAAACAGCTGGATCATGTGGAGGCCTGAGGTGGAAACTATCAGCCTGCTCTTTGCTCCTCATTCTCAGAAGCATATGCAGTGGTGGTAGGAAGAGACTGGGAATAGTTATAAAGTACATAGTCTGTAAGGACTGCCCTTCTTAAACCATTATTTTTCCTGTCTGTAGTCTTGTTACACTCTGAGTTTGCTGAATAATTCAGTGTTTCCTGCCTTCAGAGGCAGAAGTAGATATTTCTTTGTCATGAACGCTTTAAAGCCATTTATCATTCAGATGTTATTCAGCGGTCAAATACATAACAGACATGTTCATCCCGAAAGGATAAAGAACCAGCAATACTGAATCTCTGCTCCTGTCATGGTTTGTCCTCCATACATACCTGCCTTCAGTTGTTTTCCACTCACCACTCCCTTGCTCACCCCATCTGCCAGCCACACCCACCTCGTCAGTCACTTCATTCACCTGTTCACTCAGCTGCAGCTCTTCAGCAATCAAGCCTGGTTAAAAGCTCCACTCTCCTCCACACTCACTGCCAGATTGTTCTTTGTTCCCATGAAAGACTTTCCAGCGTTTACTCTTCATCTGATCTCCCGGTTCCGACCCTGCCTGCTCCCGACCTACCCGCCTCGTCTCTGCCCTGGTAATTACTTCAGCCCTTCTGTTTTTGACCACGATTCTGCCTTGCCTCTTCCTGGTCTTCGTCTGCCTGTTCTCGGGGCTGCTCTGAGTCATCCACCTCCGCTGCTGCAGCGTGTGAGTTCTCCTCGTTTCCCCATTGATCATCGCTGGGACAGAGTCCTCGTCTCGACCATCGTGAGTGTTCCTGTGTTACTCACCTGCTGGTTTTTCGGTCCTCTGCCTGGTTCCGACCTACCCTCTGCCAGGTACGGCTGCCTCATCCACAGCTTCATTCTGGGCCCTCGGATTTTCCCCAAGCCCCTCAAAGACTGCCATTCCCCTTTTGAATTGAACTGTGTTTATTTACCTGCATCTACTAACAATAAAAGTCATTACCAATCATCGGTTCTAGTCGGTGCTGCTTTTGGGTCCAAACCTCACCCATTACAGCTCCAGTTTTTTTTTTATTTTTTTATTTTTTTTTTTTTATGTATTTTAACTGGTTATTTCCTTTCAATCTTGACTGAACAGAGTGAGTTTCAGATATATTTAAACTGTCTGCTTTACTTCAGCACAGACTGAGAGTGTCCCTGCAGAGGGATGAGGACGCTGTCCAACAGAATCAGAGCAACTCACTCTACAGTCTCTGACCAGTCACAGCTACACTTTGGTCTTAAGACCAAAGTGTAGCTGTGACTGGTTCCAAGGGCTGAGTTTGTCTTTATTTCTTTTCTCTGTGGAGTTGTCTCTGTCTTTCTCTCTTGCAGATGATGGGGACATAACCAGATTTTCCTGAAGCATTCAGACACTGAAGGAGAAAGAACCTAAGCTGTACATGGAAAAAGAGATGGGGACATGGTTTCCTGCCAACCTCTGTGATCCATAATGATCTACAACATCATCTGTCCTCATAGATCATTGGCTCATCGCTACCACTGCAGCATTTTTTTAGGCTTTGGTTTAGCATAAAGAAAGATCTGCCTCTGACACATAGAAATCTCATAGATTGATATGCAGGTTCATCTGTGTGAGCCCCCCCACCACACACACACACACACACACACACACACACACACTCATGTGTCTCTGGATTTGTTGACCCAGATTCTCACACATCGGATCACAGCCTCTCTTTACATGCAGAACCACACAGCCCACCACAAGTCCTGCCCCTGAGGTTCCATGGGGATGCAGGCTGGTTGCCATGGAAACTTACTACAGCCAGTGACACTGAAGACTTTTGGGTGAGTGGGTGTCTGTCCTAGAATTGAAAAATACTTTTTATAATAATCATAATAAAAGTTTAACTCAAAAATTGTCACCATTATTAATCAGCTGTTTCAGCCTCTCTCACCATGGTGATCTGACAGTAGTGGTTTCTACTGGAAATCTAGTTTTAAAAAAAATTGAATGGCCTTTTGCATGAGAAAACAATATAATGCTCAGTTGTTTGAGATGTTTGACGAAGAGCAGTAGAAGTCTTGAAGTGGTAATACTACAGTGCAGAACTACTGTAACAAGTCCTGCATTCAACACTTGACTTAAGTAAAAGTACAAAAGTATCAGCATCAAAATATACTTACCTCCTAAAAGTATAAGTACTCATTGTGCAGAATGTTATGATATTATTGTATTGTAATTATTGATGCATTAATGTGTTCATCTTTCATGTTGCATCTGGTAAAAATGGAACTGATTTTAATGACTTTATTTACTGCTTTTGCTCAGTGGATGAATGAAATCTTACCTCTACCTGTAATAATACATCATCATTTATTTGTTTATTATATTTTGCTTTAATACTTTGAATCTGCAACAAAACTAGTGACTTAAACTGTCAAATAAATTTAGTGCAGTAAAAAGTTCAACATATACATCCATTGAAGAGCTTATGTGTTCCCCCTTTTCTGTTTGTTTGTCTGTTTATTTGTCAGCAGGATTATGCAAATAGTACTGAATCAATTTGAATTGAACTTGGTGGAGGGATGGGATGCAGTCCAGGGAAGAACCCATTAAATTCTGGTGCTGATCTGGATAATGTGCTGAGTGCCCTTCTAGTTGCCTCTGTAATACAGTGGAGTGGAAGTACAGTAGAGAGTAGAAACTGAAAATACTTGAGTGCAGTGCTTGAGTAAATGGACTTAGTTACTTTCCACCACTCTTAATTAAGGATGAATCAATTTAGCTGTAATCATCTGCTCTCGCATTTCCATAAAACAGCTCTGTAATTTAAGTCACAGTCTGATCATGACATCCCAAAAACACATTTTCAGAAAAATTCGCACTTCAATGAGACAGCCCTTTTTGCTGTGTTGACATGCCCTCTACACAGTCTGATGCTGTGTACCTGATTTATTCAGTCAAACTGAGGAAATAGTTTTCAAATCTGCCCCACAGGGGCACGCGGAGGGTTAAACTCTACAATACGTTGAAGCTTTAGGAAATTATAGAGAGACTGCAGAGGTTTTACACACACTTCAACCTGGCTACTGTAAAAACACTCTCCAGACAAACCCAGCTACTGTTTGTTTAAAGAGTGCACACACACACCCTCACACACACAAAGTGGTCTGATGCATCATATAGTCACCATCTCACTTTAACACCACCCTGGTTGCCTGGTAACAGATATTTAATGAAGCTTTTATTGGAAATAATAAGATGAGCTGCACCTGAAGTGATGTGTAGTTTCCCTGACTCCTCACCTTCCATCCATTGAGATACAATTACACATGTAGACTCCATTTGCTGACTGATTAACTTTATGGTTCAGGTGAATCACAGCATAACTTACACTGAGGTTTTAAAACATAAACAGCTCTCAGCATTTATTCATGTGGTTCAAGGCTAAAGGTCATAAACAGCTGTTAACAGCTGTTGAATTCATAAAAGATGGAATCAGTTTGTAGCCATTTCATAACAGCTTTTATATTTGATATTCTCCTCTTCACAAGGAATAATGGTTCCCTAAAGAAAATGTATGCTTTTCCATCAACAGAAACAGTTTCCACCACAGAGTGAGGAAAAAACATCTGCCTTTAACACAGGAAACTGCCAATAGGTTTTCTTATTTCAAACCAACAGGCACAGTAGATTTCTTATCCACTACCATGTGTGTCCCATAATGTTAACCAAGTAGTCATTACACCAAAATCATGATCTTTTCCTAAACCTTACCAGGTCATTGTTATACCTAGCCCTAGAGGAAAAAACATCTGCCTTTAACACAGGTGTAGTGCCCTGCTACATTTGGTTACATTTTATTTCTTTAAATATGTGTTTCAGTTGATAAATATGCAGCATATGTTGAAATATTTCTGTTAACTTACTGCTGGTGTGAAATAAGTTTGCATTAATATGGACGAATTTATATTTGATATTTTATTTGGGAAGGTACTGAAATGTCCTCTGTTCTGAATAGTCCTTGAACATCTCATGTGTTTTTTTCTTTGTTTATTTGGGTAACCAGGTGTCAATCTGTTATTAGCGAATCAGTTTATTTGGGTAACCAGGTGTCAATCTGTTATTAGCGAATCAGTGCCAGTCAGAGATGAATGTCAACTACCTACCGGATTCTGAGAGAGGGTGGGACTAAAAGAGACGAGGGTCAGTGGGGGAACGTGAGAGAAACGGGAGAAATACGGAGACGGAAAGAGCTAGTTGTAAGCCAGTTAAAGTGTTTAAATTTGCTGCTGTTAATGTAAGTAAAAACCGGACATTTTATATGTGTGTTAACTGTATTAAAACAGAAGAGTGAGCCGTGTGTAGAGCCGTTTCAGCCGGTAATTCAACCTAAATTTCGGCGACGCCATTGTCTGCTGTGAACTAGTGCTAGTTAGTCTCGCCCTCGCTAGCTGTGAGGAGAAGACTGAGTGTGTGTGGGAGACATATTTTGCGCCAAGTTTCTTAGGTGCCTCATGCCCACATGCTGCCTGCCGGCCTGCTGCCACGCATGATAACGTTACAGTCTATGAACCAAACAACCAAGACAGAGACCAAAGCAGAGTAGCCCCGTTCAACAGCCACAAACTGTAAATATTTTTTTCCAAAAAACAAATTTACAGTGTAAGCTGTTATATATTACGGCATGTATCTGTTATCAACACAAGGTTAGTCAACTTAACAGTGACAAATTGTATTTTTTACAAAAAGTAAATTTACAAAAAAAATTACTGTATTGACTATTATGTAAATTACAGCATATTTCTGTTATAAACACAGTGCAAGAGTATTTGACAGTGGAGTAATGTATTTTTTTCCAGAAAAAAGTTTTGACTGATGTATATATTGACAGTGTTTAACTGTTATAAAAATGAGTATTTAACTTTTTTAGAGTTTATGGTTTTTTACTGTCATAGTTTCTCAGTTTTTTGACGTAAAGTCTACTGACATTTGTCATAGTGAATTACAGTAATTATGGCTGTTTTCAATGATAAAAATTGTATTTTGACAGTTAACCAGTGTTTATACATGTTATACATTGACAAAAACACATATTATTATTCAACATGTGTTTTGAAAAGCTTCTGTAATTACACAAGATATTTGTAAATTAACAAACAAATCTTACAGAACAGATACTTATTTTACTGTTGTCAGTAATTTTATCTAATTTTATAAATTTTTTTTCAGTATTACATTTGAATTTAAGTTTAATCTCTTAACCCATTTATACCGGATGCTGCGCAGCGCAACATTACCTCTCCCGCCGGTTGCTCTGTAGCGCAGCATTGTTGATTGTTGATTTTCATGACGCATGCAGCATATAAATATGTAAAATATGTATAAATATATCATGAAAATGTTGAGGAATCAACAATGCTGCGCTACGCAGCAACCGGCGGGAGGGGCAATGTTGCGCTGCGCAGCATCCGGTATGAATGGGTTAAACAACAAAGAAATAAATACATATACAATATGATACATTTGCAAATGTATTTAAAAAGTATTTTTATGTGAAAAAAACTGAATTTTCTTTGAAAAAAATGGAAATTTTATGGTTATTCACAGTTAGTGTTTTCATGTTATTTTATATTTGACATATAAAATCACAGTCAGTTTTTGTAATTTTATTAATATTTTCCCTGTATTTTAAAAAATACAGGAAAAATCTGTAAAATAAACAGTAAAAATTCTGTTAATTTTTTTACAGTGTAACCAGAACACTAGACATGACATGCAAAATGTGTGAAAGTGACATGCTATTTAAAACCCATAATGATGTATAGGCTCACTACACTGTGTAAAGCAGTAGTTTAATATATCAGCATATTACATGAGCCATTCATTCATATCACACAGTGGGAGGCTTGTCCAGCTCCAGGAGAGACTGGATCAGAAGAGGGACACAGAACTACTGTCTGACAGAGGACAAGGATTCAGATGAGTTACGCTGAACCCAGGAAAAATAATCCCATCGCACCACAGGAGCCTGTGGCTTCAAGCTGTAAAAACCTGACTTAAAAAGCTTTCTTAAGTCTTTGTTACGTAACAACACAGTTAAGGATAGGGCTGAACAGGTGAAACCAAAAAGACAAGCTGAGAATAAAACAGTGTTTTACATTTTTTTATTGCATCACTAACTTGTTTCTTTAGACTGAACTGTAGGAGGAATGGCAGAGAAGGAAGGGCCCTGCAAGATATAAAGAAAAACTCCTCACATTATTTTATTTAGCTCTCTTCCACTACACTATTTTCTGTGTTTTCATACATATGATAAAATGTTTGCATTTCAGCTACAATTACTTTTTCTTAGTGAATAAAGTTAAGGTTAATTTTTCTGTGTAATGTAATGAAACATGGTTGATCTCCATGATAAAAAAAACATGGGAACTACAATGTGGTTAGTCAGGGGAAAGATAGGCAAGTTTGTATTAGTACAAAGTGTGTGTGTGTGTGAGCTTTGCAAGGTCCTATTCTGACCTATTCTGTGTATTAACCACCAGTATGTGTATAGCAGACAGCCTGTGTGTGCAGCCTTTATATGGAAACTGAATAATCGCCCACAGGCTGCTGCTGCTGACCTGTTGATTATAATTCATAATGACACTGATACTCTCTCTCTCTCTCTCTCTCTCTCTCTCTCTCACACACACACACACAAACTTGCATAAAAAGGTTTAAATTGGTGTGTAGGAATTATTGTGCTGCTCAGAGCTATGTAAGATCAACAAGATGAGAGCTAAAGGTAGAGATAGAGGGTGTTGGGGGGTGGGGGGATTGAGAATGGATGTAAACAGGAAGCCGGAGCTGAAGGAAACTCTGTTTTTAGAAAAAGGCTCCTTTGAATCCACTCTTGTACTGGCAGCAGCAGGAAGCAACACCCAGAATCCAGAGACGCCACTGACTAAGGTTACAAACACTGCAATTCTTTTTCACCTTCATAAAAACATAAAACTTTCCCTACTGACAAACTTCATGGAGTCATCTTATAGTTTACACACTTAAAACACAGAATAAAGAGTACAGTCTGGAAATTTACTTGGAGACCAGATCCTGTATTGATCAGATTCCATATTGGTCCAACCTTGTAAAGCATCAAGTTCAGAGTAAAACAACTACTGTCTGAGTTTCAGCAAATAGACAACATTTATCAGTGACGTCCTCATTCTTCAACAAGTGATCACATGATGCATCACATGATTCATAAAATGATCAGAGGACAGCCAGATCACCCCTACATCTGCCCTATTCTACATTATTTAAAAAAAAGCCTAGTACAATAAATCTGATTTAATTGTTTAAAAAGTTCATTTTATTTGTTTGAAATCTTTTAATCTCCAGTGTAGAGACAGTTGCAAATAAAATAAATTGTCTGTAAACAAGTATGTGCCGTAAGGTTCATCAGAGAACTCAGAGAATTTAGTTTCACACTGACAATAGCTGGACAAGAGAGATGTTCGAACAGTGAAGATGCTCAACAGTGACTGTGAATCGACTTATTGTCAGATTTATTCTGGTTGTTTGTTTGCAGCTGATAAATGATAAAAAGTGTAAGAAGAATGCAAATGGAAATAACAGCTTCAGCCCATTATTAGTGCCACGGGTGCTCAGCTCCGAGGCACTCCTCTACAGCTAGAATAGCTGAGAGGAGTGCCTCGGATCTAAACCCCTGAGGTGATTAATATTCCTTCGGGCTTATTATTATTCTTCCGCCAAATTTTGGCGCGTAACTCGTCCCGCAGCTTTGAGAAAACCCCGGTAATATATACATCAAAATGTGCGTCTTGATCCCGAAAGAGGTGCTATGACTTTTGGTGTTAAAATTCTAATTTTTCCCATAGTTATTCCCAAAATACTGGGAATAAATAATGCATTAGGAATGCATTGGAATTTTCTTTAAAAACCCACAAAATTTCACCTTTTTTCTACAAAATTTCACCTTTTTTCTGAGTCACCCAGCTCTCTCATACCTGCACATAGAAATGTGATTCAAACTATAAAACGGAGGAAAACTTCTGCTCTCTCCAAAACACAGCAACTGTTTTTACATAACATGTAAACTTTTCAAACTATGAGCACTCAAAGGAGGAGTGGAAATCACTTTTTCTTCAAAGTTAGAGTGACAGCGTCAGTTGGCTAGAGTGCGTGAAGCAGTAAAAAATAACCTTTATTTTTATTTTTAACTCAAGCTCACAGCCAAATCGTAAAAGAGACAAATAATTCTTTCTCAAAATGTAGACATAGTTGTTGGGATTCATAAATTGTAACTTTGACAGGCAGGGTCTGCACAAAAGTTAAACGGGGGTGCCGAGTCCGGCAGCAATTCCTGTCTCACTCTCATTGACACCTAATGTAATCGTCTTTTTTTTTTTCAAAAGAATCTCACTGTCTTCGCACTGAGCTTACTCACTCATTTTACGGAATGTCTGAATAAAACAGAGACTGTAAGAAACTTCTGGCTTCAGTGTCTGTCACGGTGTTTTCGGTTTTTGAAAAGAAGTAACGGTTTTCTCATAATTTGCAATTGTTTTAAGCCATGTAGAGGCCAAATTCTGGGCAGATTTTCACATTGCCATGGCAACGGCAGCTCCTGACCTGTGTGCGTGTGTGCGTGCCTAGCAACCAGATAACCAACTCTCCAAGCTCCGCTAGCTTTACATTAGCCGCATGTTAGGTCTTAAATTACATTTAGTTAGGTCTTAAATATGTAAGTCCATTTACTGCTTCCTTTGTTGCTTTTCTTTTTGTCTCTCGCTGTCACTTCTAGTCGCGTTGTTTCCTCCCCAGTAATGTTAAATTTAGCACAGAAAAAAACATAATAGTGGTAATTTAAATAGCGGTTCATGGGATTTATTAACCCTCAGGGGTCCCTCTGTCCTTTTTTGGACATTTTCTTCACTTTTCTTTTTTGATTTGCTGATCATTTTGGCTGTGTTACAGCTGAAGGTATGGATTTCTGCAAGAAAGTGTCTTTTTTGACATATTTTTAAAATCTAATGTCAGTTACTGTTACAGGTCTATTATACACTGGTAACACATTTTGTACCCTCTGGGGTTCCTCGCGTCCAAAAAAGGACACAAAGAAAATGCTATAAAATCATCATATATCAATATTTTTTTTCTGCTTTTTTTTGCATACATCTCTTAAACCACTTCAGTTCTGCTCAAACCTACCAAATGTTTATTCGTTTTCAGGATTTTAACCCTTTAAATGCCAGTTTGAAGACATGTTGCCTCTTGTTTTATTTAAAAAAAAAACACAGAAAATGAGATATTTCCCACATAATACATGATGGAGGGATGTGACATTGTTTTCTATCAGAGTCTTTTATATCAAGACATTTCTCAAAACCAGAATATGATCAGGGTGACTTTTGAACACTGGAAATAAATCATGTACTCATCCTGGCAGTAGCCCCCATGGCACTCAAAATTTCCCTGGAATTTTCTAGTTATTATTATTATTATGGTGTTTTCCACATGAAAGCAACTACATGGACAACTGCTGTTTGAAGTGAAGTTTACTGAATGTACTATGGACAAATGCTTGAGCTGCCACACCTGCAGGAGGATCTGACAGTCAGTGAGTGGTCTGGATGCATATGACACCTGAGTGTCTGAGTTAAGTGAGGAGCTGCTGATGCAACAGAGAATTTCTCCTTCTAAGAACCGACAGCAACTAAAGCTTCCACAACCAAGATATGTTCTCAGCTGAGTGCATACTGTCACATGAACATGTGGTAATGCTTTGGAGAAAGCAAATATCTGTTGGAAGAGAACAAAGATTTCTCTACAACTGACAGGAAGATGTCTTTATCCTTGCCATCTTCTGTCAGAAGTTTTTCTCACAGTATCCACACCCAAATCTTACAGCAGCAATGACCCAGTTTTCAAATGGGAGTCATTAAAATTTCATCTCATCTTCATCTCAGTCTCACATATTGTGCTTCAGGAATTAGGCTTCTACATTCATACAGGTTCTGATTCGATTTCTGTCATCTGCATCATAAAACAAGGTACAAACCTCCAAATCAGACAGAACTCCTCTGTCTCCATTCAAGAATTCATTAGTACCTCATTTGAAATTCAATAAATCACAGTTCATGGGTTATTGCAGAGCAGAGAAGGTCAAACAATATCAAAATGATTCAAATAGCCCAAAATCACAGATTTGCTTCAAAGGGCTTACAGCATTACAACCTCTCTACTCTTACACCTTCAAACTGGAAAAAGAAAAACTCAATAAAAAAACCTTTAACTGGAAAAATTGTCCATTCAGTTGTCCATGTCATTGTTGTTTCATCAGAGAGGATGATGAAACAACAACACACACAAAGAAACACAATTGGTGCACAGTAGAAAACAAAATGAAGGGATGTGTTGGGACTCATCGTTCAAGAGACCAGATGTTTCTTTGCTCCACTGGACAAAGGAACTCACACTCCACAGTTCCTCACTGTTCACACCTGGGGACGACCCTTCCCCCCACAGACCTTACTGGCCAGCCATTGTGGGTCAGCGTGTGACCTGTGACCCCCAAGGGTGTCACCAAACAAAACCAGATCTCCTTCTTCTCTTCTCTCTCTCTTCTCTTCTTGGCTTGCTCTGGAGAGCAGCTCCTGCACTCTTCTCTCGGCTCCTCAAAGGGCAACGAGGAACCAGCCCAGGTCAGCCTTGCTACCTGAGAAACCAGCTCTCTCGCCGGTCTGCTCACAGCAGCCTGCAGACGCTCTTCTCCTCAACAGCAGCAACCTGCTTCGGATTAACTCAGATCGAACCAAGTTCTCCTCAGAATCAGCAGCTACGACACAAGGCCAGCTGATTTTCCAAGCAACAGGAGTCATAGCAGAGTTAGCATGGAACAGCTAACTCTGTGAGGAGAACAAAGGAGATAACAGCAAAGCAACACTGCCAGACAGGACTGCCAGCACAGCATAGCTAAGCAGGAGAAGTCTTAACTTTGTTAATGTACTTGTTGATTGATGTCTTGTTGTTGTAATGTTTGTTTAGGTTGTGGTCAGTCATACAGTTAATCGGGTACTCGTATGTTCACACACATAGTACGTCTCAGTTCTAGAACCTGCATGAAGCTAACCTCCTCCCTCTAACCTGGTACCTTTAGATTACATGAGCTAGGCTAACAAAGAAACTCACACCTTCCCTCCCAAACACACCAGGTGGTCTCAGCAGCCATTTTGAGTAGTTTTTTTGTTTACCGCCAGCTTGTGTAGTCTTCTTTGTTCAGGTCATGTGGTCACAGTGACCACTTTTTATTGGCCATCTTGCCTTTGTTTGTGTCCCCACAGACACACACATACCCCTGAACACACACATACACACACCTGTATATACTAGATTAGACATTGTGTTTTACTCTGCTCCATTGTAAATAAATGCCTTTAAGTATAACTACTGGTGTGTTTAATGTTGCACAAGCGTGAATATTGCCAACCTCTACTTTGTAGAATTCCAATCCTTCAACTTACTGTTGATTTGGTAATTTGGTTATAGTTAGTAAGCTAATTGTTAATCAAAGTTCCAGATTAATGGTAATAAATTGAGACTAAAACCACACTGAAAAAAGAAAATAGTTGAACCAACTTAATTGAATTGTTTCAATTGGTAACACCTAAATGAATGAAGTTCTTTGAAATCAAGTTAATAAATTAGATTAACACAATTGATTTAAGTCACATGTACTTAATAATCTAATTGTTCTCAAATCGACGTTTTGCATTAATTTAACTTAAAATTAAGGCAAGTCAACTTAAAGTTTTCAGTTTTTCCAACTCAATAATTTGCATAACCCCAAAAGTGAAATATTGATCTTTTCTAACCTAATACTATGGTTTAGTGTAAATTACTTTTTGTAGTAACCTTTAAATGAAATTTCAGTCTGTTTAATATAACTAAAATTACAATTTTAAGTTGGCTGAAAATATTTTTAAAAAATTCTAAATTTGCTGTTTTTTTAATACTTTATTGTATAAATGTAATGAACCATTACCTTTATGGCCACCAACACAGCTTTTAGGCCAACACATTACACGTTTATCCTTTTTAAAACACATATGTCATGGTTTGCTATGGCAGACACCTTTTTGTTAGTTTTGTTTGGACTTTTCTCACTTCCTGTTTTATTTTGTAATTGGTTTCCTTGTGTGTCGCAGTGTTTTTGCTTCCTGTCTTGGTCCTGTTTCTGTGTGGTGATTGTCTGCCCCGCCCTAATGTGTTTCACCTGTGTGCAATCACCCTTGCCTCCCTTGTCCATATAGTCTTTGTGCTCCCCTTTGTCTGGGTCGCTTCGTCTGTTGTCTTTGTTGTCTGTTGGTTTGTCCTTAGCCTGTTCATGTCTGTTGATTTCTGGATTTTCCTCGATCTGTTCATCCATGGTTTTCCCTGAAGCTGCTCATGTCTGGTTGGTCTTCAGTCCGTTCATGTTGTCAGTTCTTGTCTCCTGTTGTCATCCCCTGTGGTTCCCTGTGTTTTGGCCTGTTGTTTAGGTCTTGTTTCCCTGTACTTCAACCTGTGTTTCCCTGTGCTTCACTAGTGTTGTACACTCTTTAAGTTAATAAACCTTTCTGCACCGTCTCCCATGTGTTGGCTGCATTTGGGTCCAGCCTTACCCCTCGAACCCTGATAGTTGTGACAGTACGAACCGACCTTAGAAATGGACCCAGCGGTCTACGCCAGCCTCATGGCTTTCTTAAGGGTGCCTCCATCCTCTCAGCAAGCACCTTCGTCGGTCTGCAGCCCCTTTTCACGCTGGCTGATCCCCTCTCTGACTCGAACCTGGACGACCCTGACGAGTCCCCTTTCATGGGAACTCATCTGGCTATTTTCACGGGGTTTCGTAGAGGCTGCAGAAGGCGAGGTAATCATGGCTCCCATCGACATGGCGAGGCTCGGCCTCAGCCCCGGCCTCAGCCCCAGGTTCCTTGCTTCCGGCCCAAGCCACAGTCCAAGGTCCCCAGCTTCCAGCCCAGGTGGCTGCATTGGGGTCCAGCCTTACCCCTCAAACCCTGATAGTTGTGACAACATATGCACAAAATGCACAAGTAACTGTTAGTAGGACCACAAAGTTATTTTGTCAGCAAAATGTAAAATAGTGCAACAAAGTATTACACAAATATGCCTAACAATCTCAACGCATACAGTATTATCACAACTATGAAAAAGTGCCAAGAGTATACAGGAACTTCTTTAACCAGCTATATTCAATGAATATTATGCATCTGAGCAGTGTAGCTGACCAATGTGGATGAAAAAATATGAACACTTCTTTTAGAGTTTTAAATCAAATTGTTACACACTGTCACAACAGTTTGTTGTATAACTGAACACATCAAAACTGAAATGCAACCTTTCCCTACAAACGGAAGGAAATATGTCTGAAAAAAAAAAGAAGAAAAAAAAAAACCATCTGCCAAACCCGTTACAAAATATGTGTAAAAGCATTTCAAATTGTGGTTTGAGGAATATTTGTTGAGTCTATTCATTGTCTCTTGAAGCATAAAAAAGGCCCAACATCCGAAAGAGACTACATTTTTTACATGCTATATGTCCAAACACCATTGTTCCTTCATATGGCACATATATGGCACAAGGCCATTCGTTGGTCCAGGGAAAGAATACATCGTTGTGTGTCGTCACTGGAAGCTTTGAAGTTTGCTATACAGATTATGGACTTTGGGGGACATCTTGTGCTGATCAAGCTGCATGAAGATTTTTTGGAGCACTTAGAAAGTGAAGCGAAAGGGTTTTGGATAAGCTAGGTTGAGTGCATAAATCAAACCTAGAAGCAGAGCACAAGCTGAGGCAACCGAAGTCAGTTCATGCAACACTTCCACGCCCTCAATGACGATGCCAATGTCTTCAGGTGGCTCCTGCAGTCCCTTCCCTTCCTTCCGAATCACAAACACTGCCATGGTGAGCTGCTCCAGGTCCCTCTGAGCATCATCTGCTCCAGAGTCCTACAGAGGTGTACAGGACACAAACACAAATCATCATTAGCCCCACTTCTTACTGTGAAGTTTTTGGGTGATGTACCAATATGTGTTATGTGCTGGGCTTTTTCTTGGCTGGGTGTAATCCCACACTAGAAACAGCAGAGAGAGGTGTATCAATCTGACAATCTAACTGTAAGCAAGAAAGATAAGATTTCCAAACATGTCAAACTATTCCTTTGAACTTGTATAATCAACTAAGCCAACGCTTTTACTTAAAAAAAAAAAAAGTTTGATCCAATATGTTGTGTATTGTTGCTGGGAATTACATTATGTTCAATATGGTCATGATAATAAATGCATGTCAGCAATCCAACCATGGTTCAGGTGTTATGGTTGTACTAACAGTTGAAAAAATCTCTCTTTTTTAGTACACTAAATCTAGGAGAAGGCAAAGAGAGATGGGAAGGGGAGAAGAAGAAGAGACAAAGAGGAGAAGAGAGAGGGAAAAGAGAGGAGAAGGAGAGGGAAGGAGGAGAAGAGGAGACAAGGAGAAGATGGAAGGAAAAGAGAGGAGAGGGGAGAAGAAGAGGAGACAAGGAGGAGAAGAGAGAAGGAAAAGAGAGGAGAAGGAGAGGTGGAGGAGAAGAAGAAGAGGAGACAAGGAGAAGAGAGGAGAAGGAGAGGGGAGGTGAAGAAGAGGAGACAAGGAGAAGAGAGGAGAAGGAGAGGGGAGGTGAAGAAGAGGAGACGAGGAGAAGAGAGAAGGAAAAGAAACGAGACGGGGAGGAGGAGAAATATGGTCATGATAATAAATACAACATGTCAGCAATCCGACCATGGTTCAGGTGTTATGTTTGTTCAAACAGTTGATAGGATATTTTTTGTGTCCCTTTGACAAGATGTGCTGACATACAAACTGTTGAAACTTACACGATATTCCTTGATCAGGTTGTCTGCATCTTCTCCCAGGAAGATGGTGAGGGCTTTCAGCACACATTCCCTCTGAAGATTAATGTCCACAGTCTAGAACAACAAACATTGATTAATTTTAAGTTCTAAATTTCATAAGATAGACATCCTTACTCTTTTAGCTTAACTCTTACACTTACTTTATTTAAAAACAGTCAGTCACAAGCCCAGAGATTCATTACAGAAAGAAAAGGGGATGAGCTCAGTCTTGTAGTTTTTGAGTCGCTAAAAACATTCATGCATATGAAAGCCATGATCAGCATTGGCCTGCCCATATTAATGTATTTATTTATTACAGATATATTGTGACAGCCCCCTTATTTATGAAGGGTCTCATTTGATGGTACAGATTTACCAGGTCCAATGTGTCCATGATGTTCGCAGTCTTTTGGCGTGTTGCTCCTCCTTTGGCACAGATGACTTTGATCAGCTGACTTGAGTGCACGTCTAACTGGGCCATAAACTTCCCCTCAAGAGGAACAGTCATGAGCCTCTGGAACTCTGTATTAATCTAAAAACAAAACACAAATGACAGTAGATATTGTATTATGGAAAAAAAATACAACTGTATAAATACTCCTGTATACAAACTCAGAACACACTAAGTAACCACTGAAGCAGACCTGTCAAAATGTCTATACCCCAAAAGTATAACATATGTGGAAATTAAATATGTAAATTCTGTCATTAAGTTCAGTGTTATACAATCTCAACCACATCAAGTTATGACCAATTCATGAAAGCTCACTGTAATAAATACTGAAGCATACAGACTTTGATCACTTCAGTTCCATTCTTACCTCTTTCTGTGTGAAGAGTGCAGGCCATCTGTCCTTGAAGTCCTGAATGCTTGGTTCTTGGTTTACCACCTCATGTCATCTGTAGGCAAACGTGTTAGCCATTTTGTTTGCAATGACCCTTTCATTGTCCCTTATCCCGATCTCTGTCAGAAGTTCTAGTCTCACTTTTTCCAGGCTGTCCAGAGTCTCACCAGTAGGAAAGGATGGATAAAAGTTAGCTTCAGACCGTTTTGGCTTCTTCACTTTTTTAGCAGGGAAAGCATCTGTAGTAGCTTTAGATTTCAGGGAGTTTACACACAGCTCTGGATACCCCTGTAATTTGAGCTGAGTCCTGTAGTTTGCCATTTTGTACTTCAGTCGCTGTTTCCAACCGTAGCAGCCATTGAATGAGCCAGGTTCTTTCAAACATGGGTGCTTTTTGATTAGGGCCTCTGCAGCTGCGCAGAAATGTGCTTCCTCTGGGTAGGCCTTGTAACAGTAAATTTCTTCTGCTACACTTTTCAGGATATCAGACAGCATTCGGAAGCTGACAGTCAACATTTTTTGTCTCACACGGTACTCAGTATTCCCCTTCTCTAGCTGTAGCTCTGTGTCATATGAAAATTGGGGAATTGCAAAGTCCTCTGGCCACTGTTGTGTTCGAGATGACACAGACTCAGGGGATGAGAGGATAATTGTGTCATTTGATGCCAACGAAGCACCGTCATCAGACTCAAATGAAATAGACAGAGATGAAGTGGACTGAGTGTCACTGATCAAAGGTGGATTTGTTTGCTGGTGGATCACCTTGATTGTCCCCAAATCCTGAAGTTCAGTGGTAGAATTCAGAGTGAAGAAGTCATTGCCAAAATCTTGGTCCATATAATGCAGTCTGAGGTTACCCTTTCACCCAAAGGTAGTCTTTATCGCACTAAGAAGGTCATCTAGTGACTCTGGGATGCCATTTGGAAAAGTTAGTTTTTCAATGTTGTTCTCCCCTAAAATCATCTTCAGTCTTGCAGGTGTTGAACCAGCCATGGTGGTCTGAAAAGAGAGCACAAGCACAGTAAGTAAGGATCAACGTGTTAACGAGTGACTTATTTACTATTAGGAGAATTTACTGTCGAACTGGAGGAAAAGAGAGAAGGCAAAGAGAGGAGGAAAGGGGAGGAGAAGAAGAAGAGAAGAGGTGGAGGAGAAGAGGGGAGACAACAAGAGGAGAAGAAGAAGAAGAGGAGAGGTGGAGGAGAAGAGGCAAGGAGAAGATGGAAGACAACGAGGAGAAGAGAGAAGGCAAAGAGAGGAGAAGGACAGGAGAGGAGAGCAGAAGATTAGCATTCACTGACTGGAATCCAGCAACCTACATTAAAAAATGACATAATGCCTACCCTGGAGCTGCATCTATTTGGTGATTAACTGATTAGTTGCCAATGACATCATCACACCATTTTAGTTTACAGTATAAAATAAATATGTTTTGAGAACACATTAGTATTGTATGAGTCTGGCTTTTGTTTTCCCACTTAATAAAATAACTTATCACATTTTGAGGCCTCACCCTTTAAACATGGACATATCTTTTCAAAGTGACAAGTCGCATCCCTCTAATTTTGTAGTCTGCTAGTGGGTAGGTATCATGCAGTTCTGTGGCTCAACAAGTTCCACTTCCTTGCTTGGTGATGTTTTGAGATCATAAGCTCTGTAGTGTTCCATATACCAGTGATTCTTAACCATAGGGCCGTGGCCCATACTTGGGCCGCAAGCGCCACCTAGAGGGCCGCAAGAAACTTTCAGTTTTGCACCTGTGGGCCGCTTGGGCCGTGGGACTGCATAGGTTATCAACTGAATACACCAGAGATGTTAATTAATGTGTACGCGCGGATTCGGGTGACGCCAGAGCTACTATGCTATGTTATCCATGAGACGCTCAGTTACAATGCAGCCTCCGACCACATGGTGGCGGTAATGCGTTAGTCAGTTGTTTAACAAGCTCACAGAACAACAGAAGAAGATCGACATTCAGCTAGTTAGTGATGGAGAAGTTTTTAAAGAGGAAAAATGAAGACAAAAGTGGTGCTGGACCCCCCCAAAAGACTAAATGTGTGCGTAAATACAATCCCGACTTCATTCGGTATGGATTTGTGAACGGGGGTAGTGAGGAAGAGCCGAGAGCCCAGTGTGTGCAGTGTGGGCTGACGCTATCTAATGAAGCTTTAAAGCCCTCGAAGCTACAGCGGCACCTAGAGACCAAGCATCCGACGCTCGTGGGAAAGCCGGTAGAATATTTTAAGAGAAAAGAAAATGGGCTTGGAGAAGGCTTACGACCGTTTTCCCAGGGGCACCCTGTGGGGGGCACTCCGGGAGTATGGGGTGGATGGCCCCTTGTTAGTGGCCATTAAATCCCTGTACCAAAGGAGTGTGAGTCTGGTTCGCGTAGCTGGCAGTAAGTCGGACCTGTTCCCGGTGAGGGTTGGACTCCGCCAGGGCTGCCCTTTGTCACCGGTTCTGTTCATAACTTTTATGGACAGAATTTCTAGGCGCAGCCGGGTGGTGGATGGGTTTGGTTTCGGTGGCGGGAGGATCTCGTCTCTGCTTTTTGCGGATGATGTGGTCCTCCTAGCTTCATCGAGCGCCGACCTTCAGCTCTCGCTTGGGCGGTTCGCGGCCGAGTGTGAAACGGCTGGGATGAAAATCAGCACCTCCAAGTCTGAGGCCATAGTTCTCAGCCGGAAACGGGTGGATTGCCCGCTTCAGGTCGGGGGAGAGGCTTTGCCTCAGGTGGAGGAGTTTAAGTATCTCGGGATCTTGTTCACGAGTGAGGGTAGGATGGAGCGGGAGATCGACAGGCGGATTGGGGCGGCGTCAGCAGTGATGCGGACGCTGAATCGGTCCGTTGTGGGGAAGAGAGAGCTAAGCCGGAAGGCGAAGCTCTCAATTTTCCGGTCGATCTACGTTCCGATCCTCACCTATGGTCATGAGCTTTGGGTAATGACCGAAAGAACGAGATCGCGAGTACAAGCGGCCGAAATGAGTTTCCTCCGCAGGGTGGCCGGGCTCAGCCTTAGAGATAGGGTGAGGAGCTCGGTCATCCGGGAGGGACTCGGAGTAGAGCCGCTGCTCCTCCATGTCGAGAGGAGCCAGTTGAGGTGGTTCGGGCATCTAGTGAGGATGCCTCCTGGACGCCTCCCTGGGGAGGTGTTTCGGGCATGTCCCACCGGGAGGAGACCCCGGGGTCGACCAAGGACACGCTGGAAGGATTATATCTCTCGGCTGGCCTTGGAACGCCTCGGGATTCTCCCGGAGGAACTGGTGGAAGTGGCTGGGGAGAGGGCCGTCTGGACCTCTCTGCTGAGGCTGCTGCCCCCGCGACCCGGATCCGGATAAGCGGGAGACGACGAGACGAGAGACGAGAAAATGGGCTGCAGATGCAGAAAAAGTCTATTGTGTCACTGACTGGCAACTCTAAATGTGCACTGAAAGCAAGCTACCTCGTAGCCAGACGTGTGGCACAGAGTAAAAAACCATTCACAATAGCGGAGGAGTTGGTTCTCCCTGCCGCTGTGGATATGTGCCGTGAGATGATCGGAGAGGCCGCTGCAAAGAAGCTGCTGACCATCCCACTCTCCAATGACACTGTGAGTCACCGTATCGCGGACATGACCTCAGACATACAGCAGCAACTTCTTGAAAGAATAAAAAGTAGTACATTTTTCTCTTTGCAAATGGATGAGTCCACGGATGTCACGAATGCTGCACTGCTGTTAGTTTTTGTTCACTATCGCTGGGACAGTAGTTTGCACGAAGACATACTGTTCTGTGGAGAGCTACCAACACGAGCTACGGCTCAGGAATGTTTCCGCTGCATGGATAACTACTTCACTGAGAACGGCCTGGTCTGGCAGAACTGTGTCGGGGTGTGTAGTGACGGCGCAGCGTCAATGACTGGCAGGCATCACGGTGTCATCAGACAGATACTCGAGCGTGCACCAGAAGCTAAATGGACACACTGTTTTCTCCACCATGAAAGCCTTGCAGCGAAAAAGATGTCACCAGAGTTCCACGAAGTGATGACTATATGTGTGAAAACCATCAACTTCATTAAAAACAATGCTGTGAACTCCAGATGTTTTGCCAAGCTTTGTGAGGACATAGACGCAGATCATGTCCAGCTGCTCTATCACAGTGAAGTGAGATGGCTCTCAAGGGGACTGGTCCTCAAGTGTTTGTTTGAACTGAAGAATGAGGTCTTCACTTTTCTCACTGAGAAAAAATCTCCTTTTGCACATTACTATGCCGACACAAAGTTCACAGCAAAACTTGCCTACCTCTGTGACATTTTTTCACTACTGAACCAGCTGAACATCTCTCTTCAAGGAAGAAACAGCAACATATTTTTTGTTGCAGACAAAGTTCAAGCTTTCAAGAGGAAACTTGCTTTGTGGACAAAGAGGGCCCAGGAAAAGAGGATGGACATGTTTCCACTTTTGTCTGACATTTTGGAAAACTGCCCTCAGGTGATGATTAGTGACTCAGTCTCTCAGCACCTCTCACAACTGGCAGAGAAATTTGATGAGTACTTTCCTGAGGATCCCAGAGAGGGACACGTGGATTTTGGAGCCATTTTCTGTGGATCCCACTGGAAATGATGTTGCTTTGCCCTCACATCTGGAATCACAGCTTCTGGAAGTTTCCACCGACAGCACTTTAAAATTGCAGTGGGGCAAACTAGACCTGGGCTCCTTCTGGATTGCTGTCTCAAAGGAGTACCCATGTCTTGCACTGAGGGCTGTGAAACTCCTTCTCCCTTTCACAACTACATACCTGTGTGAATCAGGGTTCTCCATTGTGGCCACAACTAAAACCAAAGCCCGAAACAGACTCAGAACAACGTTAAAGGCTACTTTGAGAGTGAGCCTTTCCCCCATTCCACCCAGATTGGATCTGATTGTGTCTCAGAGGCAGGCCCAAGTGTCTCATTAAGAGTTGAAGATAAAAAAGAAGTTGTAGCTTGTTAAAAACTTACTGTTTTGACTGTTCATTGATTTGGTTGTTTATTTGTTCAAGATATAAAGAGCAACATCTGGTTCTGCCATGCAAAAATGAAAACTGCTGAAGCAATTGTTAAATGAATCTGCTGATTATAAGGCTGTAGTCATTTGCACTTTATTTCAATTTTATTTAGAGTTTATTTAATTTAAAAATAAAGGAGTTATTTGCACTTTATTTCAATTTTATTTAGAGTTTATTTAATTTAAAAATAAAGGAGTTATTTGCACTTTATTTCAATTTTATTTAGAGTTTATTTAATTTAAAAATATATATTATATAATATAAATATATATGCTATAATTAATTATATAATAATACAATTATTAATATATATTATTTTCGAATGTATTTATTTTATCACCACCTTTTTTATTGATTGATTGATTTTTATTCCCTTTTTTGTTAAATGTAAAGTCTAAATATTGCTCTTTTTTATTAATAAGCCTGCTTGATTTGTTCTTCAGGACAGGTCTTGTTTAGTTTTGGCAGATCTCTGCTGTGTCTGCTGGTCAACACGGACACACAAAACACCTCTACACTTTTCCTGTGTTGTGATTTGAGTTTAATATGTAAATAGCCTATTACAAATGCATTTTAGGTAGATTAAACTGTTCAAATTTATGAATTTTTCTTCCTTGTATTTCTTGTTCCATGAATTATCAGCAAAAGTTAATGAAAGTTTAATAAAAATCTTTGTGGTGATCACATTTTTTATCATGTCATTGTATTATTTATTTAACTTAACTGCTTAAGGTTTTAGCTTGTTAGCTTGTTAAACTGTACATGGATTTGATCTATTATTGAATACAAATGAGTGAGATCAATTAAACTACAGTGTTAATATTTAATGGGCCCCGGGCCACTCTGCACTGAAAAAATTGGGCCTCAGGGTCAAAAAGGTTAAGAACCCCTGCCATATACCATCCGCTAAGCTTTTTCACAATGAAGATTAGTTTGTCCGGAGTTCCGGTTCGGGTCTAGAGGGGATGGCAGCTTAGCGAGAGAGCTCTCGACAAGAGTTAATAAAACTGCCCCAAAGTGATTTAATTACCTAGCGAATTGCACGAAAAGAAGGGAAAAGGGGCACAGATGGCGTCCAAAAAGAACAGGAAAGGAAAAAAGTCATTTATCGAACAAGTTGGAGACGACGAGATGCAGCTAACAGAAGAAGCTAACGTTAGCCACCCCGGGGCTAGTCGGGGTGCTTCCCTCGTTCGCTATGATGGCACTGATACAGAGGAGGAGGAGGAACCGGTGAACTTGATGATGATCCTGAAAGTGCTAAAAGGCGTTGGGAATGAGGTGAAAGAATTTCGAAAGGACACAAAAATACAACTACAAGACATTAGAGGTGAGCTGGACAAAACAAACACGAGGCTTAACGAAGTGGAAGCCAGGGTCACTGGGCATGAAAATAAGCTCCGAAGCACAGACGAGATACTAGCCGAGATGATAACAACACAGGAAAAACTTCAATTGAAACTGACAGCGATGGAGGCCTACTCGAGGAGGGATAAAGATCCTGGTAAAGTTTCTGTGCTTCACTGTAAAAGAAGAAGTGCTCAGGTTGGCCTGGCAGAAGAAAGGTTTCACATGGAACAACAACAAGATAAACCTCGACCACGACTATCCTCCGGAGATCATGGCCATGAGAAAGGAGTATGCGGAGGCGCGGGGGATCCTAAAAGAGAAGAACCTGCGGTTCCGAACCCTCTACCCTACCCGCCTTAAAGTGTTTTTTGAGGAAGGAGTGAAAATCTACAACTCGGTGGAGGACGCGACAGCGGACCTGGCGAGCAACCCCCAGAGACAAACTACAGAGATGGTCTTCGTGGCAGGGGGCGGGGGACTAGCGCCCGCGGCGGAACCGGGGAGCTGCAGGATACAAGGAGAAACTGCAAGTATACAGAAGGGAAGAGAACTAATATTAAGATATGTTTGGGATTTGGACGATATGATAAAAATTTAATTAATGTCGAGCCAATATGGGTGGGGATTCTCTTTTCTGAGGGTGTCATCACAACGGAAGGCCCCCTATCTCAGGGAGTAAGTAGGGGTATTCCTTCAAAGACTAAGGGAAGCAGTGGAAGTGACTCACTGCTGGAAGTTTGGTTAGGAGCTTTTTTGCTTCAGTTGCACACCATACACTTCTGTTCGTTCTGCATTTATTCCGTTCATTGTTGTTTTTTTGTTTGTTTTTTTTCTTGGGGGGGGGGGGGGTTTGCTGCTGTGGGGGAATGCTTTGCTGTCAGCTAATACAAATACATGCAAATTGAACCAGTGAAAATTATTTCCTTTAACGTAAATGGGGTTTTGAATATGATCAAGATGAATAAGATTTTATCTAAATTAAAGAAAGAAAGAGCCCAGATTGCCCTACTCCAGGAGACACACATGAACCAAACAGATCATTTGAGGTTAAAGAGAAAGGGTTTTAAATATGTATTTTCTTCATCTGTCAAATCCAAACATAAGAGGGGAGTGGCAATACTTATTTCTAGTGCACTTAACTATGAACATATCTCAGAAATCAATGATGAGGAAGGCAGATTTGTCAGGGTAACAGGAAGGATAGAGGGATCTGAAATTACAATACTAAATGTGTACGCTCCACCTGGGAGTGATTGGGTATTCTATAGGAATATTTTTGATTTAATGGTGGACTCTCAGGGCAGGTTGTCTGTGGGGGGGACTTTAATTTTAGACTTGATCCCAAACTAGACTCATCCAATCCGACGAATCAAACGAATCCACTCATAAGGAAAATCAACTCCTATATGGTAGAAATAGGGATTATAGATGTGTGGCAAGAGCTGTACCCGTCCGCCAAAGATTACACTCACTATTCTGGTTCATTTAAAGTCTACGCTAGGCTGGATTATTTTTTTATGTTCAAGGTGGACAGTTTCAAGATTAAAGATTGTGATATACTAACGAGGGATTTATCGGATCATAGTCCTATCTCTATGTCTCTGCAGGTGGCTAGGAAAAAACGAAACACCCTATGGAAATTCAATTCATACATATTCAATGACCCCGCCATAGTTTCTAATATAAAGGAAGAAATAAAAGGATTTGTAGAAATTAATGATACAGGAGAGATATCAGCAATTATTATTTGGGACACACTTAAAGCGGTAATGAGAGGCAAATTAATTTCTATTACTTCTCACCTAAAAAGAACCAAAGGGCAGAAATTAGCAGATCTTCAGACGAAGCTAAAGCTGAAACAACAGGAAGATATTAACAACCCAAACCCTTCCGTAAAGCAGGAAATTAGGAAATTACAGGGAGAAATCAATGATCTTTACACTCAGGAGGTCCAGAAGAATTTAACTTTCCTGAGACAGAAATATTATGAGACAGGAGGAAAATCAGCAAAATACCTGGCATACAAATTACGGAAGCAACAGGAGGAAAGCACTATATATAAAATTAAGAACCCTAAAACGAATATACTGGAAACCAAATTGGAAAGGATCCGGGAATGTTTCGAGACCTTTTATAGGGACCTTTACACTCAACCTGATGCCTCTGGGGAAGATTGTTTTGATACCTTTCTCAGCTATTTGAACCTACCTTTACTATCAGACTCTGAATATGATAATTTAATAAAACCGATTTTGACAGAGGAAATTAACGCAGCTATCACCAGACTAAAATCAGGTAAGGCAGTGGGGCCGGACGGGTGCAATTCTCAATGGTATCGTTCTGCAGAAGGGAGAAATCCCTCCTTCTTGGAGGGAGGCCACTATCTCAGTTATCCCAAAAGAGGGGAAAGATAGACGAGAATGTGGGAATTATCGACCAATTAGTGTCCTCAATTTAGATTATAAATTATTCACCTCTATTCTTGCCCGCAGATTGGAACACCTGCTGCCTCACCTCATCAATTTAGACCAGACTGGTTTTATACACCATAGACAAACAACCGATAACATCAGGAGAGTATTACACATCCTTGGACAGATACAAACTGACAAAACTCAAGTAATTATAGGGAGTCTAGATGCTGAGAAAGCTTTCGATTCCGTCAGATGGGCTTTTCTCTACAAGGTGCTGGGGAAGTTTGGGTTTCAGGATAGGTTTATCAGAGTAATCCAGGCGTTGTATGACAGACCCTCAGCCCGCATCAAGGTCAATGGTGATCTATCAGAGGCCTTTACTCTAAAAAAGAGGGTGTAGACAGGGCTGTGCAATCTCGCCCCTCCTTTTCAATTTATTTATAGAAGTACTAGGCCAATTAATTAGACAAAATCAAAATATTAAGGGTATCATATTACCAGGAGTTGAACATAAGGTAGCAATGTTCGCTGATGACGTGCTGGTCTGCCTGGGGGAACCAGAGAGGTCATTTAGTGAATTGATGTCTACTTTGAATGATTTTGGTAAGCTATCTGGTTACAAAGTTAACATCTCAAAAACCCAGGTGATGACCCTTAACTATACAGCCCCTGTGACTCTATGTAAGAAATTCAAGCTAAATTGGGAAAATGAAAATATCAAATACCTAGGGATACATCTGACTAAAGACCTCGCAGGGCTCTTTCAAGCAAACTATGAGCCAATATCTTCAAGTATAAAAACAGATCTACATAGATGGAACCTGGTTCTCTTCCTGAACCTTAGTGCGAGGATAAGTGCAGTTAAGATGAATGTGTTACCACGTCTACTTTACCTTTTTAGGAATTTGCCTATAGAGGTGGGTGAAAATCAATTTAGGGAGTGGGACAAGTGGATCTCCAGATTTATCTGGCAGGGCCGGAAGCCAAGGATTAAATATGCCACCCTTCAACTCGCTAAGGAAAGTGGAGGGTTGGGTCTCCCCTGCCTAAGGAATTACTACAATGCTGCACAGATAGCTCCCCTTTTATACTGGTGTAATGAAACATATAAAGCTAAATGGAAGGAGCTGGAGTCCAATCTATCAACTCAGTTCCCCATCCAAGCTGTAATAGTGGATAAAGGCTTAATATGTCATTTGGAAAAGTTGGGGAACCCCTGGTTGAGCCACACTCTTCGAGTCTGGCAGAGGGTGATTAATACTTAATAAATTAATACTTAATACTTGTGGGATACATAGAATGTTGAGAATATTCAGATGGTTTGCTTTTGACTCTGATTTTACTCCCAATAGACACGACTCCGGCTTTAAATCATGGACAATGTATGGTCTCACAACATTCATATCACTTACTCAAAAAAACACTGTGTGCAGCTTCGATACCTTGTGGGACAAGCATGGCTTAGCACGGATCAGGTTTCTTTAAGCACAATCTTTAACACTCAAATACCCCTGAGCTTTGATGTCCTGTACCTGGGTCATGTTCCCTTTTTTCAATGTAGGAGAGAGGTAAAGCTGCTGCAAATTCTTTTGGTGGCAAGTAAGAAATCAGTTACAAGAAGATGGTTAAGCCTGTTTCCGCCTACTCTAGATGACTGGATTGGAATTATTCTGGAGATATATAGGATGGAAAAATTGACCTATCAAATAAGACTTCAAAAGGACAAATTTTATCAAATCTGGAACAACTGGATTTCATTCATTGCCCCCACGAGAGCAGACTTTATTTGATCTCACTGGTAATATTGCTTTGTAATTTACTAATTTAATTTATGACTTGTTTTTGATGATTATTTCTATGATGGCGGCAGCAGGGGTTCCCCCCCCATGGGTTCTGTACATAGTTAACTGGTCTACCTTTCATTAAGCTGTATCAGAATTTTCCCTAAGCGATCTAGTCTGGGCAACTTGTCAACATGGGCCTAAAGAAGATAACTGTGCTCCCACTGATTTGAATCTAACACCAAGCTCACGTAGTTTATGTTACTACAGGAGAGTGGGATCTGCATAGATCGAACAGGGTCTGACCCCCGATTTGTGACTGTACACTCTTTGGACTTATAAGCCCTGAGTCTGATGTTGCACATTTTCTGTATTTAAAACAAAAACTGGAATGGCATTTATTTCTGCTTTATTGTTGATGCCATGTAGATGTACTATTCTGCCCGTTCCAAATAAAGATATAATTAAAAAAAAAAAAGATTAGTTTGTCCTGCAGTATCACCATTTGGATGATTTCACCAAACTCTGGCAGTCCTCCCAGTGAGCCTTGGATCAAGATCATCCCACACTTGTAGATTAGTCCATTATATGCTACACTTTTAGCCAAGCACACATTGTCCATATCTGGAGAGTTCTGTCTCAGTGCATTTAAGATGTCCTTGTTAAGAACATCGATGTGAACAGTGGAAACATCTGTTACTTCCAATGGGGGTTTGGTAAAGCTACTTGCATGCAAATGATGTGCAATCTGATACTGATGTCTCTGTGAAAGGGAAAGAAGTACATTTTTGAGGCATCTGATATTCCTTGCAACTCTTTTAAAAAAGCTATGCTTTGCCTCAAAACGCATAGTCCATAGGGCAACCAGTGGCCCAAACTTATGGATCAAGTATGGATAATGTTCCAAGAAATGGTGCTTTGGTTTAAGATCACAGTCTGGGAAAACCTCTTGAAACCTAATTCTGTGCTCAGAGATCTTAAAACCAAGATATGCAATGGAGTCCTCGGTATGAACAGGACTGACAACAAGATCAACAATGTCCTTCAGGTCTGTTAAGATCTGCCAAACTCCTCACAGGGAACACTCTGCCCAATGAACAAAGACAAAAATCTGATAAGACTCCAGTTCTCATGTGCATTTCCCCCAACAGTTTTTTTGGATGCAAAACTGAGAGCCACAGGATTAGGTCGATTTGTTTTGTCAGCCCAATTAAAGTTGAAAGATGATATTGCTTCATTCAATGTACATAATGTGAAATACTTTTTTTTGATTAACAAACTGAGGCAAAGTGCAAGTTCAAAAGAAACAATTCCTTTAAAAAGATCATGTACAATATCTGGTGGAAACCCAGTGGTAACATCAAAATATGAGGGGTGCTTTGACAAAATACACTTTGATTTCACACCATAATAACTGGGCAATTTGTTTTCCTCAAGGATTCGTAAATGATCTGCATGAATGTCTTTTGTTCTCAAAGTAAAGACTTCACTTCTGACTTCTTTAGTCTGCAACTCTGATCTTTCTGCAGTGCAAAATCTATATACGTACAGTATGTCCCTGAAAAATTTTCAACAAATCCAGCGATACTGTGTGCACCAAGGTTGTCAGCGACCACACACTGACCTGTGCCTTTTACTGTTCTGCCCAACTTTGACAGAAATATCCCACTCTGTTCCAACATTACAAGATCATTAATTACACTTTCTCATACCCATAGTACTTCAGATCATTACTTTTGATTAAAGCAACCAAATAGATGGAGGATAAAGCAGAATTACAGCCTGGTGGCAAATTACCCAGAATCCAGTACAAACCACAAATTTTATGCTTCCTCCTGGATGTACCAAGGGGATTACATATTTCGAATTCATCAATGTATAATATCAATGAAATGCTTTCCTGCTTAGACAACAGTCCATTTTCATGGAAGAAGGCACCATCAAAGATAGTTTTGTATAAGTGCACACAAGTTCTCTGAGGCTGATTATCTACAGTATTCAAATTAATAGCCTGATCCAAGATTGTCTGGCAGTCAAGAACATGCTGCAAAGACTTTAAAATTGAAATATATTGGAATGACTTATGATTATTTCGGTCAAGTATATATTCCACTGGTTCCACTACATTAAAGTGGCTCTTATAGTAAGCTTTTCGCCTCCAAGCACTGGAAAGTGGACCTTTATCTCCAATTACTTTTTTTTTTACAGGGTTTGTCTCACAGAGTACACTGGCTAGCTTTTCAACAACTGACTGGTCAAACTGGCATCCATTGTCTTGTAATACTTGGCTAATAGTCTTTTGGGTAACTGGCAGAGAAAGAGAACCAATCAAATAGTTTAACTCCTGCAAAAGCTCATCTACAGCTGCATTAGACACAAGAAAGATGTGTTCCAACTTAAGTAGCACTGAAGCAATTTTAAGCTCAATATCCTTCTCTAAGTTTTCAGAATCCCCATTGTAAAAAGCAGAATTTAAATTTACATTACTCTCTATAATTTCCCCATCTGAAATATCACTGGCAACACTGGCACTAGATTCTTCAACAGAACTTATTCCAGGCTTAAAGGTGTTCACTGTACCAGAGTGTTTTCTGTATTTATGACTTTTGAAGTTCTCATAGACATTGGTTTTATATTCACATTTTGGAACAAACATGTTACAGTCTCCTTATTTTTAAGATGCTGATAGATATGTTGAAAATATTCCCTTTCTGTGAAGAGTTGATTATGGCCACAAATATGGCATGTGAACGTGGACACAGCTTTGGTGACTGCTTGTTGGGCAGGGTGATTTCTTGATAGATGGCTCAGTAGGGCATTCCAAGTCTTGAACCTACATGCACAATTTAAATAAATGCATGGATATGAGTGGCCTTGTCCGTAATGCCTATGAATCAGTTTGTAGTGCTTGAGCAGTTCAGATCTTTTCGTTAATGTCGTCCCACAGTCCTTGCATCTCCACATGAAGCACAACACTGGAGAAACAAAGAGATGCACTTTACTGAGCATATATAAATAATTTGGGAAAAATGCAGAATAGGGTTGGGCAATATTACAATATATCAATATGGTGATATGAGACTAGATCTCATCTCAGCTTTTGGATATCATGAATAAGATTGTGATGTGATTTTTTTTGCCACATGGCCCAACACAAAGCGAATCATTTAAACACAACTGGAACTGACCAGGGTCCCAACCAGAGGTCGTGTAATCCTTCTGCCATCAGCAGACACCCCTCTGGAGCGGTTGACAGGAACGAAAGGAAGCTCTACAGAAGTCAGTCAGAGTTAGTTTGTGTGATCATATTATGACAGCGTGTCTTTCATCATGTTTACAGTGTTCATTTGCATCTATGTACTTAAATATATGTATTCAGACTCATACTGGAAGTGTGCTGGGTCTACAAGAAATCTGACGACTGTATTTTCTGTGTTAAATAGTGTAATATTTTTTTCTATAATTTCTAATTTTGATTTATAGACATTTGTCCTCCATTCTACAAAGACCGAGTTGTGCTGATTATACCATTAAAACTATTAGTACTGTACATTAAAAGTTGTTGTTACGGCTCAAGTTGAAAAAGGCCTGTAAACAATCCCCTGCATTTCACATTTACTGTAAATGTTTTTTTGTTTTTTTTTTTCAAATATTTTTTTAACTTCCAACACACCATCCTGTAAGTTATATACAGCCACATTTCAGCCTGGTCTGTAGCAGTGCAACTTACCTTAGGTAGTCCAAATGAGTTGTGTCCTGGCCTGAAGTAACCACCGCCAGTCATAAAAAAAAATATAAGAACATTTGAAATCAATTAATATTAAAGAAAAGGAAATTCTCATTCCAGTGTTAAGTTTGATTTGTGTACGAACATAATATATAACTGTCACTGCTCATTACTCCACCTGGCAACTGATAATGTCATGTACATTGAAAACAATGCAAGCAGCACAAAATGCACACTTCCTGGAAGCACCACAGTTAAAGCATAATTAGCCTTACCTCCCACATCACCATGGCCGTGACCGCATGAACTGTGCGCGCCAACACTCAAAATGCGTGAGCCCGAAGTAGTCTGAAGAGAACCGCGGCCCAGCTTGCCACGATAATGTGCTAATGCTAATGAATAACTAACACTAAGCCAACACCAACACACTGCATGAATACACAACTTTAAGCTAATGTTACGTTGTTAAACCAAGAGAGTCCTGCCCGCAAACTACTAACCTGTCCAAGCACAAACTACCAACTGGTCTGATATTTATATTTTGCTAACGTTAGCAGGACTGAATGATAGCTGGTTTGGTTGAGTCAGTTAACAAACTTAACAATACAGTTGGACCATTTTATATCTAACATATTAAATTATTTGTTCTACCTTTGACTTACCTTCAAAGACGAAGGAGAAAGTAGTATAAACTGTCTTATAGTATCTTCGTTTCCTTTTTTCCAAGTTGTCGGAGCCGAAAAAATGGCGTCTTAACCGCAGGTAGAAAATTCTGGAGAAGGCGGAAACGTCATGACGTCAGACACACAGCCTCACGAGAAACCTAATTGATGCAGGTTGACTCAAATGAGAATAGCAGGTTACATGTGTACTGAGGGAACAACATGTAATAGCAAGTTGATATACTCCATAAATGTAGACTGCCTCCACTAAAGCATAAATCTGAATGAAACTGACTCAGAACTTTACGTTACGTCAACTACTGATTGAAATACACTTTTTAGGGTGCATATTGGCTATTTTGCCTATTAGTTTAGGCTGGTGCCCCGAGGACTTTAATTAATTTTAAAGTTATTATTTAACATTAATATTTTTAATATTAATATTTTTCTTAATTTATGATAACCAATAAATTGATAGACAACCAAAATCCAACATATTTGGTGTCCAGCTCATGAGGTAGAGCTCAGACCCAACAGATGAATGACACAGAACATCCACAGTCTCTGGACGATGTCGATGCTGTTATTGGAAAAATTATGCAAGATGTTGCAAAAGTTGGAGCAGAGTTGAAAAATGGTCTCCACCACACAAAAATGTCTGTGCTCATCACATGACCCATTTAGTAATGGCTTGTTGGACTGATGTAGTGAGTGTGTATGTATGTGTACGTGTGTGGGTGTGACAGAGTCCAGCTGGCTGGACTGGCTGGAGTCAGACAGAGAAGGGCAGAGGGATCGCTGTGGAAAAGGAGAAGCGGGAGGAGGAGGAGGAGGGGAACAAAAATATGAGAAAGGTGAAAGTAGGGAAGAGGCTTAGAAAGGAAAAGAAGCATGTCAACACTGGGTGATGAGGACCAAACACAGGAGATGGTGAAATAAAGACTAAGAGGAAGGCTGCGGCAGCTAAATATGGAAATGTAATGCACCACCTGGATCACGTTTGACCTCAAAATGAAAAGGAGAATTTTATATTGAACCCATCTGCAGAAAGTCATCTGTAAGATTACTTGATTTGCCACAATATCGATTCCTGGCACTAATGTCACAGTTTATTTGTACATTTTCATGATTAATGTTTTTGTGTTTGTGTTTAGGAAACTAAGAGCACTTGGTTAAAGTTTGGGAAAGACGGAAAACATCAAACCTAACTTATAATGTTAGACAGGACTCACCAAGTGTTTTAATATTTAACTAAACTAGCATTTTTAACTTTAAAGATGTAATGTGTAAGATCGTGGTACTTGCTCAACCTCCTTAGGGGGCAGCATTTCACCTCTTTGCCCCTGTCCAGTTAATCATCTTGTTGTTTTCCCCATGTTCCTTATAATTAATTTTTAAATGTGCATTTATTGTTGATAGTTAAAATATGAAGGCAATGGGATACTGCATGACACATGGGTGTCAGGCTACAGCAGCATGAGGAAGGGACGATGACATCATCACAAAGGCAGAATCAAAAGAAAAGGTTTATAGGCAGGTAGTTTTTTACTTACAAGATATTTGGCTTGGTGTTTGATGCAGTATACAATAAACATATTAACAGGAAATAATAATAAAAAGGTAAAATACTGCAACAGTCAAAAAGATAAATATACATAGATACACATATTAAAAAAATAAAACTGTGAAAAAACTGTACAAAAGTGTTGACAAAACTCCTGCTGAGCAAGATGTGCGAAAGATCACAGTATCTTTTATGTACAGGGATGATACTCCAAGGTGTTACTATATTGTGGTTGTTGATTATTGATGAGGCCGGACGGAGAATAAAAGGCAGCTGGTACATCACTGGGGATGGCTGGACTAGAATTCTGGTATTCACACATGTTAGGTCTGTTGTGTGTGTATAATGAATAGTAAGGATAGATATGAATATGCTAAAATAAATAAAGTATTAGGCAGTGGACCCTTATACCCGCTGGTTCTGGATCAAACATTCTCTTTGTCTTACTTGTAAAAGGAAAGTTACTGACGCATCTAGCTGGACAACAGCCGCAGGACCAAAAATTGGGGTCAGCCCTATGTTCCCACATCCCTATGTTCCCACAGCCCTATGTTCCCACATTTCTAAGAATGTTTTGAAAATTAGGCCCTATTTTCCCACAGTCTTATATGTTCCCATAAGTCCATGTCCACACTAACCCGGGTAATATTTATCCGGTTAGCCCTTCCGTCCACATTAGAATGGTGAATTCCGTAACTGAAAACAATGCTTTACAAAAACGATCGCTGAGGTGGATAAATGTGAAGACGCCGTGGAACGTGGCTGCAAAGCGTTCTGAAAGGGTATAAAAGGGGAATATAGGGCTGTGGGAACATAGGGCTGTGGGAACATTGACACGTTCCCCTAAATTCTACTAAATCTCTAAAACGTCTGTCGACATCATCAATCATACATTTATGCCACTTGAAGTTTTTTGTCAGTACGGTTTGTCATTTGCACTAATGATACTTTTTTGCTACAGACCAACATTAGATGTTATTCACCAGTCTAACAGAAAAGTTGCAAGCTCTTTACCTGGAGCTCTCTCCAGCGGTGGAAAGCCACACCAAGATTTACTTCTGTTTTCTTCTTTTCTTTGCTGTTGAACATGGTTTCTTGTCGGAACGGCCCTTTTGGATGGAGATAAAGATCGCTTTCTATGCGTTTCAGCCATCTCTGCGTTTCTGTGATGCTTGTCAGGAGGTTTTTTGTTAGTTTTTTTGTTTGGAGCTGTAGCGTAACTTCAAGCTCTGGAGGAAGCTGTTCTTCTTCATGGGACTGAGGGCAAACTAGATGCTACACTGACTCACACAGCATCTAGTGTCATAAAGTGGTATTACTTGCTCATTTCAGTAAATATCTCTGATTTACAATAGATGGAGGTCTTGGTCGTGACATTATCACTGCGGCTCATTCACATACTATTGATAATGTTCATTCATTTTTTGAACATTTTAAACTAAAATTCTGCCCAGATCTAGCCAGATCTTACACATTACACCTTTAAAGCTGCTACTATCCTTATATTAACAATGGATCAAATAAATGTGTAATGTTACTGGTGTTGCTCGTAGTGATGAACCCAGAGAATTATCATCCAACTCTGCAGTCCCTCTCAGCTTAAAAAGCTTCCTCTGTGTGGTTCAGTCTCATTGTTCCCATTAACACCATTGTACACCACCTGTCCAGGACCAAACAACAGCCAGACACCGTTAGAGACCAGCGGGTGAACTTACTGTGTTCGAACTGAATGCAACTGAAAGGTGTATTTTAGAAGCTGCATCATTGCATCCAGGCAATGAAAAGCTGTGATCAGAGGCAAATTCACTTACCATGAAAATGTTGATTCATAAACGCAGCGATGAATGGAAAAGACTTCGCTGGTGCGTCAGTTTATAGCTAGCTCACAGCTAATGTCTGTATGGGTGTCAACTCGGCTGTTTGGGGTGAATAAATACACTGCACCAACACTCAACAGATTTCCTTCAGGAGTTAGTTTCTAATGTTGCTCCATGTCAGTTGGATGTGTAAGTGAATGTGTCAACTTGGAAGTTGATAATATTGGGTTTATAACTTGTTCCTTTTGCTCCAGTGGACAATAATCAGTTAATGCAGGTTTAACTAAAAAACATTTCACTTCCTGGAAAAAACTAATTGCCCCAAACATAATTCAATCAGCAATAATATTTCAGTTGTTCTGCAGAGGTGACTCAGATGTTATCAGATGCTGACATTTCCTTCATTTTTAGGCCGAACCTCTATTTCACTCCACCAGAAATTCAAGATAACTCTTAAGAAAACAGCTTTATTTTCAGTTTTCATTACATCCATCAGTGACTTCGACCTCTTGTTACAGAATCTGACTTTATTTCTACAGTATCATGGCTCAGACAGACAGAAAGGCCAGACAGAACAACGTCTTTCAAAAAAAAGTTAAAGTGGTTTATGGGGCCGGAGGGGGAGAGTGGGAACTTCAGACTAGGAGGATGTCCTGTTTGGATCATGTGCTTCTTACTGTGGGAAAGTGTGTGTGTTTGTGTATGTGTGTGGTCTAGTTGTGAGAACTGACTTCTCCTTCTGAGGATCCATTCTTCCTGTGAGGACAGTTTTGTGATTTATTGAGATTGATTTTTTGATTTATTTATTTATTTTATTGCAAGTCAATTCAACAATTCAATGTCCTCCCAAATGTAGAAGACCACCAAAAGACTACAATGTCTGTGTGTGTGTTGTGTGTATGTTGTGTGCGTGTATGTGAGCTCTTCTCCCCACTCTGGGGCCTCTACACATTCATGCACACAAAAACACACACACACACACACACACACACACACACACACACACACACACACACACACACACACACACACACACACACACACACACACAATTATCACTCCAGAAACCAGCACTAATATAAAGTAAATAAATCACATTTTCAGAGCAGCAGTTGTTTTGAGAACTCTACCATCCTCAGAGGTTTGTTTGTTTTATGCATCTTGACATGATTTCCCAGTTTGAATTCATGACATTTGTCATATCAGTCTTTTCCCCAAAGGTCTAACGGCTAAGATTTACAGTGACCAGGTTTCCTATAAGATGTTGAGCAAATTTGTCAAGCAACCTGAATTTTCAGAAGCGGTTAAAAAGTAAAAATGAGTGAAGTCTTGTTTCCCTCAACTCCTGTTGTGTGAATATGAATCAAGTGGTTGATGGAGATGAACAGCTGATGGAGTGATCTCTCCAGTCACTGATATTTAACCACGGCAGAAGGACACAGCTAGTTGAGGTCATTAATAGAGCTCCAGTCAAAGCTCAAACGATAGAAAACAATGTGTAAAACATGATATAAATCTGACATTTCTGTTTGTTTTATGTATTAATGTGAGGAAGGTTATAGTATGCTCATTGCTACTCACAAATCAGATTTTTCCTCTTGTTTATTCACTTAGTCTGTTTCACTATGGCTTTTATCCACACAGCTCCTGTTACACTGATTCTGACTGTGCTTTGGTTCCACTAAGGTTTATATGCACCTATTAAAAATGTTCATAAAAACAGGTGGAAGGAAACGGTGTCTCTATAGTTCAGGTGTCCCAAAATATCAGTGATACAGAGCTAGAAATGCACACAGCCTTGAAAAGCCTCAGCTGAACCACAGAGCTTTGTGCCTTTCCAGCAGTTCACCCACCACAACAGCGCAGCTCTGCGTGGAAGCATGGCACTCTCGCACTTCCTGTGCTGGTTTTGGTCAAAACGGCTGGGTCAACCCACTTCCCTGTATTCTTCTGTCAACTCTGGGAAAAAGCTTTAATATCCTTCCTGCCTCCAAGATGCTGGACGTGCAGTCGTAGTCAAAAACCATCCTTGAGGGCAACTGCACTGCGATGTGTCCCCTTACCACAGAGTGAACTATTGTCTCCTCTGTTTGGGTCTCTGTGTTTTGCTTCTCAGAAGAAAGAAAAACTGGAGTGGCTTCCTGGACAGTTTCAGATGGAATAAATACTGCCTGATATCTGGCCATTTGTTTGTTTAGGTGGAGTCAGCAATGATGCTGATTGTTTTGTGGTCACTTATTTTTTTCAGATCAGACTGAGTTTCAACATCAGTGACTATCACCCACTGTCACTGATGACTGCATTGTTTGACTCTGAGTTTATTTACATGATGCAATGATAAGATTTGAAACAGCATGGCTGCAATTTCTTTGCATTGTTTCAATGGTTTACACAGAACCAAAGCAAAGCTGCCATGGACTCAGCTGTCGGGCTGTTTGTATAGGTCTAGATAACACTGTTTGTCTTAATAAAAGAATAATGTGTGAGTCTGAATGCACTCACAAACACTGACCTGAGTAAACTCTCCCAGGGATTCAGAGTTCTGAGGTCACGAGAATGAATTTTCTAAAAAAAACTATTCTCTGCAGTGTAAACATCTGTTCTCTGCCATCTACAACATAAAGTATGAAACAGACATAGTCAACAAGAGTATGATTCAAGTTCAGTCTAAGATAAAGGCAAACAGCACAATACATTAGTTTCTCAGATTTATTTGTTGTAGTATTATAGATGCAGTAGACATCTATGGTTTCCCTGCAAAGATGTTCTACTATCTGATGAACCTCTTGTCTGAACTGCCAACATTGTTTGGGACAGTTGGTGGTGATGGGAAAACCTGAGTGTTCGCACCATCAGACACTCATGAAACAACATGAAACAAAGCCCTGTGAGTGATGTGAAGTCCATGTTCTGTTTGGTTTATAAAGACCAAGCTCTTGTGCATCCAGTGTCACATACAATTGTTGCTTGGACACTACCAAAACAATAACTTAACACAGCTTATCCAATATAGATCTGTGCCTGCATCACTGTTGTCACCACCAAGTGATAAGAAAATCTGTAAATGTGACATTTACTGCCTTACTGTATTTTTAAATGTGTATGTATCATAGAAACTGGAGGCTGTAGACTTTAATTCTGGTGCATTTGCTGCATGTCGTAGTAGATATGTCCTAATAAAAATTTAATTTCATGCTCCTATGGCACAGCGCAGATTGGACTGATGAGACTGGATGTGTCAGCGGCTTTGGGCTTTTGTGACAGTTCTTTAGTCACATGGTCTGTTATGCAAATTCAGAGATCATAGGGAGAAAGAGCAAACAGGGACAGTTCTGGCTTTGATTTGATTTTAATTGTGACCTTAAATAGTATCTACAGTTAATAATGATAAAATGATTCCTTCAGGATGTGAAAGTGTACACCAGTAATGACTGCATTTCCTTTTGACAGTGATGGATGTTCATACGCACACATTTACACACTTCTCAGATGACAGATTAAAAAGAGGACTTGATAAACAAGGAGGCTTTGTTTGTTAGCTGGGACCGCTCAGGTGGGTGGAGCAGCCCGCTGGACGACTCCGGAGGAAACATCTATAGATCTGGTGATCAGTCATTACACTCAGTGAGCATTGGTCATATGAAGGTTTGTTTTAAAAGCCTTTGACAGGTTTCAAATCATTCTTAATGCACCTCACGACCCCTGTGCTGGACTGAAGTTCTGTGTTTCAGAGTTCATTAGAACAAAAAAGTAAAGACTCAATTGAGTCAAGTCTTCAGTGGAAAAGTAAAGGGGAGATTTAGTCATGATGACTCTTAATAGCATTTTTATATTTGAATACATGCTTATCAGTTTGATATCTTAAAGTAACCTTTACATTATTCCAGGGTTAAAGTTAGCATTGAGCCTAATTCACACCAGATGAGGTAGGGGAAATGCTGTTTTTCCTCCTGTGGCAGCAGTTAGTTCACTATGTCCTTTAAGGACAGTGTTATCATCCTGTTGTGCCGCATGTCTGGTGGAAGTGAAATAAAGAGCCTCTCCACTATCAGAAGAAATATTCCTTTTTTATAAAAATATCATACAAAACAAGCAGTGGTGCTTCTAAACACAGCAAAGGCCATGTTTTCAAGAATTCATCTGATAACTGATAAAGAGATGGACTGTGTCAGGATGTGAGTCTGCTCAGCAGGTGACTGATCTATCTATCTATCTATCTATATAACGTGTTTGCATGTAATAACCAATCAGAGCAGTGTGTCACAGTGTCAGGGACAGTGTCAGTCTTCGTCTTCCAAGCTGGTTAAATGTTAAGACAAATGATTAAATATAAAGTCAGTTAAAACTGTGTGCTGACCAGCTGGATCTCTATCACACAGGGCTTTGAACATTTGGTGAGGGGCTTACATCCCCCCTATCAGTTTCCTGAGGGAAACCCTGCTAAAATGAGCTAAAAAAAGACAGCATCACAAAACTGTGTTGCTCAGTGTTTGTTTTCTTCATGTAATGAAGGAGAGAAATCAACTATTCTAAGAGACTGGAGATTTAATCAAGGTACTTAAGCTGAGTTTTAGTTTCCACAGGGAGCAGCTGAGGTGAGAAAGTGCACAGGTGAGCTGACAAACATAAACTGATGGCAACGCTTTGGAAGAACAAAAAATCTGTGCTTGGTTTAGTTGGCCTGGTGGCTGGTGAGGAGCAGTCCAAAAAACTGATGATGTGCGTACGTTAAAAAGGAATTAATTTCCACTGGTGTGGAGATGCAATGCAGATACAGTAGACAGCACAGAGGGTATAATTGTACAGTGAAATCCCAGTGTCAGTTCATAGTTAGTCTGTTTCCACAGAGAACACCTGTTTGTGAGTATTTTAACAGTATATTAACAGTAATTTATTCCATAGTATAAGTTACAGTCCATCAGGGCTCAGGTAGTCACACAAGAAATTCAAGTCCCAAAATATACAAATCATACTGTTGCCTTGTCTTTGGGATCCACACCAGTGTTTTTTTTCTGTCCATTCAGTAAGTCAACAGTAAGATCAAACCTGCAGAATCAATATTAAGTCAAAATTTGGCATCTTTTTCATCCTTCCAAGCCATCAAACAGTATCATGTTCAAATATTTAACAAGTGTCCTCTGGAAGTCTTGAGTTCAGTCGATGCCTCTGATGCTTGGTGGATACTTTGGCCTTCAGCAACAATACAGTTCTCTGACAAGAATCTACGATGTCCATGCTTCAGATCCAAGATCTGGTGAACTGCCCCACTGGTCAGTTTCCCTGATAAGTGACGACGGCATCAAACCACCAACATCCTCTGTGTCTCAGTTAGGTCTTTGTCCCTGTTGCACAGAGAGACAGAGACTGCCCTGTATCTGTGGCAAACAGGAGACATTCCCCACAATTTAAAGGAGAGTTCCCCATTCAGAAACACATTCAATTAAAGAAATACTTTGATATTTGGGGCCAAAAGAAGATTGATACCATACATGTCTGTCTGATAAATACATAGCTGGAGCTAGCTGCTAGCTAGCTTAGCTTAGTATAAGTATAGTATAAAGACTGAAAACAGTGTTAAAGAGCTCTTTCCAAAACTAACCTGCCTGGAGTTTCCTAAACTGGACATAACACACCATCAAACGGCGAGTTGTTGTTTGAAGTTACATTAAAGAAATTAAATGTGTTAATCAGTGAGTTTAAGAAAGGCTGGTAAGCAGTTTTTCTTTTGCCTTTAGATAGAGCCAGTATAGCTGCTTTTCCCTGCTTCCAGCCTTTATGCTAAGCTAGCTCTCCACCAGTGGATCAGCTGCTGGCTGTATGTTAATATTTAGCAGACTGGTGGTATCCATCTTCTAGTATTGCAGGCCAATGTAAGATGTTTTATACATGAAAAGTTTTATAAAACAACCAGGGACTGCTTTCCTTGTCTTCACAGGGCGCTTGGGTGGTTTGCAGAGCCACTGATGGAACGTCTGACCAGCAACAACTCCTTTGATGTGTCCAGTGCTGTTTCAGTCAAGAGGCTGGGACTGTGAACTCAGTCCTTCTCCATCCCCTTCCATCCTCCTCCCTTCCTAGGCCAGGATATCACTCCTCTTGCTGCACCAGACCACCAGGGCAATCATGGCCATGGTGAGGAAAACAGGGATGAGGATGAGGATGGTGAGCATGTCATCCGGCGGGTCCACCCACACTACCTGTTCCATGGTGCAGTTGGAGAAAAAGTGCTTGTGTACACGGATGATGTAGCTCTCCACTAGTGGATTGGGCCAGTAGCAGTGGACAATTTGGGACTTGGTCTCTGTGCAGAGGGTGAAGAGGTGGTACTCACTGCAGAGGAAGATGGCAATAAGAGAGGGAAAGGATTAGAAGAAAATCATCACTGACTCCTGTTGTTTTTCTTCAGGGTCAAGTGTGCAGCTTTTCTGACTTATGATCTCATTTGCTTTCTACTTACTTTTGCACCTTTTAAGACTCAAAATTACCTCACTACAACTGGTTCTCTGAAGGATACACAACCATTAAAAGCCTACTAGGTAAACCCTAGTAGACTATTATTATTCAGAGCACTGGAGGTTCAGTACATAATCTACATCTGCTACAGTATGCTCCTGTTTCAGCTCTGCTTTGTTTAATCCACTCAGCCAGCTCTAATCCCTCTTTCTCCATCCTGAGTTCGCAGTCCTCCAGATCCAGCTTATCTCATGGCATCCAAGATGTCATGACATCTGAGGATGAAATGTCATGTTTACATTTCCTGGAGCTCTAGACTTTGACTCTGTGTGCCATTAAAACTACAATGGAGGTACAGCTGTAAAAGAGCCCCAATTCCAATCCGGTCCCTACACACTCCCACTCAGAGACAGAGTCACACTTGTGGCTGTGGAGGGTCTCTTCATTAAGGGGGAGTTTATAAATACACTTGGCAAGCTTTGGGACGCCCTCACCTTTCTCTGATGGAAACAGGAAATTCATTGTTACCCAAAATATTTCAGAGAGATATTGTAATTAAATCAATATTTACTTAAAGGATAATCTTATGCACAGCATTGATACAAAGGTAGGCGTCATCAAATTCATGGCATAGTTAGTTCGTGAGAGGAAAATTATTAATTGAATAAATAAAAATCCACTCCCATGCATCTTTGGCCGCATTTCATTTTTGCTTAACTAATTTTTTCCACAGTTTAATTTTCAAATATCAAGTCAAATAAAAAAAAAAAAACTCATCCCGTTTTTTCGGGTACACAGCGCCATTTTCACTCCAAAATACAATGTAACCTCTAATTTTACCATGTGTATGTTGTTACGGCTGGCTCAAACACCGAACATAATAATGGACACAACACCAGAAGGAAGTTTACTACATAGTTTATTGAAAATAGATGGGTGAAACTGAAAAGAAAACAGATACCTTGCACCACAAAGGTGCTGCTGCAGCAGGAGGGAGAGAGGGCTGAAAAAGGGCCAGCCTAAATAGACTCAGCCCACTAGTCAGCACAGTGTGTGTCAATCAGGCAATCAACCTAGAGGGATCAGCAACAAGATCAACAGGAAACACCAAAATAAAACAGAATTACAGAACTGAATATTCTTCAGAGAGTGAGAAAAAAGACTTTTCAGCCTGTCAGGGTCTCGGCCATCAACCTGTCTGTGCGCTGTCTGTGGTGCTGAACAGGTAGGCTACTGTTTTGCTTATGCAAAAAAAAATCTATTTAAACAAGATATTTACGTGCCTCAAAACAACTCTGTTAACTGACAAGGAATGATAAAGCTGTGTGCTTGATTGCGAGAAAGAGAGAAAATGACAGAGAAAGTGGAAGAGAAGAGAAGGTAGAGGTGGACTTGTTAATGTACAGCCTATATTGCGCGCAATGTTTCTGTAAGTTATTTATAACATACTCAGAGCGCTGCTTTGACACATTTTGACCCACTCTGCCCAAACCCCTGACTCAAACCCACTGGCAGGTGAATAAGTAAATAAACAAACAAAAATGACTGCAAAGATAATTTTTCATTTTCATATTACATTTGTGGGAACTTATTACAATTTTTAAAGCAAAGATTTTCACCTTCCCACAAACGTAACAAATCCCTGCAAATTTAATAGCTATTACTATTTAGCTAACTAACTATCACTAAACACAGCTTTATAGGCTAAAACATACTCATCAGCCATTACAGCAGCATCCCCTACAGTTTTTGCTCTCGAGAAGAATCAACTGGCGCAACTGTTCTTTTGTCTCCACTTTTGTGAGGTGCATAGCAGGAATTCAAATACTTCAGCTTCTGTTACTCAGTTTAGGATAAAGGAGTACTCAGTTTCCTCAGTTTGAGTTAAACTGACTCATCAGGTTTTATAGTGCCTCTAGCTCCTAACCCTCTGTACAGCACACATTAGGCTTTGACGTCAAACTTTCACCACTCTTTTCAAAGGCCTTTCTTGCAAATCAAATAAACCCTGCTGAGGGGATTACATACATATGATAAGAGGAGTGTTTTGCAGAATAAAGCTTCCTGTTTAATCTGAAGTCAGAATCAACAGTAGCATATTATGAAACCAGCGGGAGTTTGTTTGTTTATTTTTTCTGTTAATTGTTCTACTAGAGAAGTTGTAAGTTGAACAATGTTAAATATGAGGAAATGACCGTGTTTGGATGGCAGAGAGAGCTTGAATAATGTCTCAGAGCTTTCAGGCAGCAGAGATGAGATTCATCCTGCAAGGCTGAGGGGAATTACAGACTGCTGAAGTTATTTCCCAGGTGTAATACACAGGTTTTCACAGAATAATCAGCTGGGAGGGTAAAAATAGCTCGACCGGGTTCATAGTGGTTGTGAGACCACACACAAACATGAGCACATTACCCACTACTCAACCACACTTTTCAAGACACAGAGTACATTTATGTCTACACACATTAGACAGATACTGAAGCTGCTGATCAGCAGTGTGCCCGTGTTCAGCAAGTACTCTAAAAGCTTAAAAGTAAAAAGTAATGTTTCCCTCTGCATGTTTTTTCAAAAATTCCCCTGAGACAGGGGAGACAGCTTTTAAGGAGCTAGGCTAACAGGCTGCTGTATAAAAATGAGAGGGGAATGAATTCTCTCATTTAACTCTCAGCAAGAAAGCAAATACTATATTTGCCAAAATGTTTCACTATTCCTTTATGAGAAAACATACATATGCAGCCTACAATAAGAAATTGATCAAATCTAATGTCTGTACAGAACAGGATATAAGTCGTGCAGTGAAATGAGCATGAACCATCAACATGCTGTTAAAGTTATGATATGTATCTTTTCCACATTAAATGTATAAAAATCACTATGTTAACTATGTTGACCTATGTTATTTATTTTTTGAATTGTGTGCTTACATTTTCCCAAATATTTCTAGTAATTCGCAAACATAGAGAAATACCAAATTTTAATACAGTAATGCTCCGTGTCATTTGGTCCACTGTCAATGACATCATATCCCCTATGTGCATGGGTTGGTTTTGAGGTTGCCTGCCAGAAGCTCAAAATTGACTTTTATCTAGTTTTAAGCCACATACACTTTTTACACCTTGGTTGCTTTCAACCATAAATTTTAACCAGATTAAGGATTTTAGTCATTGGACGTCTGGATCTTAAGTTATCAGAGAAAAAAGCCAGGCAAATGTTAGGCAGCTCAGCTCCTAGCCGCTGGAGAAGTCCCGTCCCGTATCCACCAAAGGGTGTCGGCAAATCAGATTTTTTTTTATTTTTTATTTTTTTTAAAGTTAAACTGTTTTATTTTTTTTAACCAATTTTAATCCCCTGGTCCGTTTGTTATTGAGAGGAGCGCACCATTGTGGATAATTCGGCTGCTGGTAAAAAAACCTGTTAAACATCTGGTTCATAATTCATTAAAGAAACAAAGGCAAGCAGTCTCAGTTTCCAGCTACTCCCTGTCAGCCGAAGCGCATTGGTAAATCACTTAATTTTTTTAAAAGTGAAACTGCTTTATTTGTTTACCGGTTTTAATCTCCTGGTCCGTTTTTATGGAGAGAAAGAAATCACTGCGGATAATTCGACTGCTAGTAAAAACCCATTTTAACGTCTGGTTCATAACTTAAGAATCAAAGGTAAGCAGTCTTAGTTTCCAGCTATTACTAGACGTCATGTGTTCTCTGACAAGCGTCAGTGAATCACTGATTTTTAGGTCATTTTGCCGTTATTTGAATTGCTACAGTGAGAGAGACAGGTAAGACAGGGAGAGCGAGGGAAAGAGGGGATGACATGTGAGTAAGCCTTTGTGGTTCGTGCTCTACCAGGTGAGCCGCTCTGAATATCAAAGTGAAACCACTGTAGGGTGTTTCTACTGGTTTTAATCCCCTGGTCTGTTTGTTATGGAGAGACACCTCTGTGAAGAATTCGGCTGCTGGTAAAAACCTACTGAACGTCTGGTTCATAAATTATCAGAGAAGAAATCAAAACAAAGGTTAGTAGCAGTCTCAGCTCCCAACCCTTCCCTGAGTTTCTGTCTGCTGTACAGCGTCAGTGAAACATTGACTTTAAATGTGAAACTGCTTTATTCAGTGTTTTTAATAGGGATGCACGATAATACACAGGCTGAAATTATCGGACTATTATGGGAAAAGTATGCCATTTTTTATTGCTCCGATAATGAAATTTAACCTGATAAATAGATTTGATAATGCAATGGCATTGCTACGCCAGTGGGTGACACTATACTGTGGCTAAACCATGGAAAATAAGTCTAAATTGTCATGCTCATGATGTCAATTGCTACGCCACAGTACTGTGCTCATGTCTGCAGTTGAGAGCCAATACATCCATGGAGCCAACATGTCTTCGCAGGTCTGGTTGTTTTTCTCAGTGGTACGGTAATGGTGGCGAATACAACAACATCCATGATCCCACACTATTTTGTGATGTCACCCAATACCGTCTTCTCTTATTGTTTTGATTGAGAAACCCCTAGTGGCAGAAGTTACATACTGTGCATTTAAACTGTGTTGAACCTTCCTGTGTTTTCAGATAGAACACGAGGCAAACTGTTGGTTACCATCCCTCGCCAGTCATATGAAGCACGTCATCCACTTAAAATGAAGCTTATTGATATAAATGGTCAATTAGATGTCACTAAGACAACGTCTGATGATCTTCAGAGCAGTATCTGGGCCACACAGGGATTGACCATAATTCCTAACAGTGAATATATGTTATTACAAGGTCCACTATTCATGAGACAGCAAGGCAGAAAATCAATATGTTATTAGAGGTAAATAACTGAAGTGTATCAATGAATATACAGACTCACACACAGCCTGTGAGCGGTGTGTACACACACTGTACACACAGGCTCTGAGAAGCTGGTACCAGCTCATTTCAAACAGTCTCTGCAGGGCCCACTGCTGGTTCCAACCTCATTCCTCTCTCCACAGTCTCCTCTGTCCCTTCCTCTCTCACTCTCTCGTCTTATCACTGTCCTCCAGACTCCAAAGTAAACTGCTGCTGATAATCCTCCACAGACGTGTAAATGAAGCATTGGACACTAAACACCCAGATGAAAAACGTGAACTCATGGAGGCAGAGTTCCTGAAGAGGCAGGTCTCTGCTGATACATTCTCTCACCGAGTGATATGAAAGTCACTGCTGACAGAGCAAATTCTCATTAAAAGAGGTTTTGACTCTTTACAATCCCTCTCCCTAAACTTCATTACATCAGAGATATTACCCTACCCATCCTGCACTCAGGTAAAAAAACACTACTTATACCAATACCTTTTTTTTATATGTGAAAGTGACACTGAACAACAATTGCACCCCTGTTCAGAAACAACATGTCATCTATCTTTAAAAAAAGAAGTCTGGATCATTTTTATCACTCTTGTTTTGGCAAGATTGCTATAATGAATATTTATTGTGAACCTTACCAGATCTCACACCGAGCCCAGCTAACAGAGCTGTTAACTCCAGTCACGTGACTTCAGACTAGGCCTGCATGATATCAGGAAAATGTGCGATGTGCAATGACACTGTTCAATATTGCAATGATGATATGACATGCAATAAATAAACAAATATTGAAGTGTGCATGTACTGTTCCTGTCTTCCTCCATCATCGTGCTAGCTAACCTCACAGTCACCAGATTGACTCCATGACCCATGCATCCAGGGCTCCATCTGACAAGTTAAATGTTCACATGCTGAGTGTGAATACAGGGTTTTCCCTAAGTTTCTGGAGGGCTTATGTTGAGGTTGCAGCAATGAGAAAGTGTGGGTGCTATCATGAAATGTAGCTATATAATGTTATATTTATCTTATCTCATCAGTACAGCTTATTTGGCTCTTTATTGATACTCATATTGGTTCTCATTAGGGCTGGGACGATTATCCGATGTAATCGACGTTGTCGATTATAAAAATTATTCGACGTGGAATTTTAGTGTCGACGCGTCGTGTAAAACCACACAGGGTAAATGTTCATAGAACAAAACTTTCTAATGGGACCGTTTATATCCATCGTCTTTGGTTTACCCGGATACAAGTGCAGCGCAAGGGCTGGGACAACGCGGTGACGTAATTGAAGTCATTGACTATGTGAATGATTCGCGTCTGTGTAATCTATTTGAACAACATGGCGGCGTCTACCAGCAGTACGACGGAGCGTGTGGAGCAACACGCGGCAAAAAAGGCTCGCACACGGTCCTCCAAAGTTTGGGAATACTTTAATCTTGACAACAACAGTGCAGTAGTCTGCAGACTCTGCAAAGTGCATCTGGCATATCACTCTAGCATGACAGTCATGCACGAGCACATAAAGAGGAAACACCTTGGTGCAGCGAGTCAAGATGGCAGCAAAACTTGCAATAAAATTACTGTTAGGTTAATAAAAAAAGCATGACTTATGATGTTTATAGTTTGTGTGAAATGATTCTTGATTCCGTGTCACTTAGAGAAGCAGCCGATCTTTGTCTAAATGCAGGAGTCAGTTCTTGACACTCCTCCCAGATGTTTACACTGATCATCATGCCTGAAGTCAACCATCTGACTTCTTGATGTGGTTAACTTTATCTCACATTTCACCTCTTCTTCACTTTATAGTCACTGAAAAAAAAACTTTGTGAATGTGAGTATGTATGAATTCGTATGAAACAGAGTGTTGCTGGAAAGCAGCATTAAGCTCATTTCAATGACAAACTTTCCTGGAAAAAACTATGATGACACAAAACCAGAGTGAGTACATGACCGATGGGTAAAGCCAGTGGTTCGTCTTCCCAGAATAACTGAAGTTTTCCAGTAAATCAGTACTCAGATGGTTATTGACACTGGTTATAATCTCCCCTGTGAATATTATGGTGCAATAAAGCAGTCTTGTGGCTCTCTACCTCTGCTTGTGGCTCTGCAGTCAAAGGAAAACAGATGAAGGTGAGAGGCCAAAGGTGAAAGGTAAGAATGAGGTGAACGCTAAGTAAAGATAGATACAGATGAGTGGTCCAGGCTTGCAGGCTTCTTGAAAACAACTACCCCCCAACTGTTCTCAACCCAGCCACAGTCATCTGATCAACTGCAGGGGACTGACAGATATTAGTTTTCTATCAACCTATCTGTCTGGAAAGTGCCACCGTGCAGGACTGACACCCCCTTAACTAAAGCTACAGATATAGAGAACCCTCAGACAGGAAGACAACAGCACTTGAGAAAAGAGGAGTAACAGAGATAAGTGCTTAGAATAAGCTTTTCAAGGTCCAGATACCTCTTATCATTCATAGCTTTCCACTGCTTGTTACACAAAATAACAGATTTGCTCTGTAGCAATTCACCTTTTGATAGCACAGTTGTACTTTGATCACTGTCAAATTAAAACTGCACTGGAAAATTAATCTGAGGAGAAACTTCCATTTTATCCTGTGTGTTGAGGAAATTGTCTGCTATTCTCAATATCAGGACCTCATTCTGAGTCAGCAGGAGGAATTGACGGGCTCTCTGTGGGGTGGTGCTTTCCTAAAGTCTGAATTATCAGGACCGTTTTATGGCAGAGAACACCAGAACCTATTTTAAGAAACAACCAGTGATTTCCACTGAGATGTCCTTAGGCATAACAAAAAGAAGAAGTAGGAAAGTGTGTTGCTGCTGAGAATCCATTTTGGGAAAATTAATTTAAAGTTTACCAGATATGGAGTTAAACATCCCATACCGGCTGAGCTGAGGAAGTCATACTGTGGATGCAGAGCCGGGGCTAAGCTAAAGGCTAGGAGATGGAGATATAAGCCTTTTCTACCATTGATCCTCATGGGAAATGTCAACTCCCTGGCTAACAAGTGTGATGAACTGGAGGCACTTGTGAAGAACCAGCGAGCATATTGTGAGTGTAGTCTCGTGTTTCACGGAGACCTGGTTAAACGACAACACTCCCGACCGTTGTGTGGATTTACCCGGCTTCACTGCAGTATGAGCGGACAGACGGACGGAGCAAATGGAAAAAATAAAGGTGGAGGACTGGTTCTGCTTGTGAACAATAGATGGTGCAACCCCGGTCATATAACAGTGATAGAGAAGATCTGCTGTTGGGATATTGAACTGTTGGCAGTCGGTCTTAGACCGTACTATGTACTGAGGGAGTTCTCACACATCGTTGCTATTGTTGATTACATTCAACCAAGAGCAGAGCCTGCAGTCGCAAGACTAGTTCACGAGACTGTTGCGAGAGTACAGACCCAGCACCCTGACACATTCACTGCAATATCAGGGGATTTTAACCATGTCACTCTCATCTGACTGGCTTCACTCAATATATTGACTGTCCCACAAAGGAAAATAAGACACTTGATCTGTTGTATGCAAATGTCAAGGAGGCCTACACTGCTTCAGCTCTACCACCACTTGGCAGATCAGATCATAATCTGGTTTTTCTTCAGCCTTCCTACAAGCCCTGTGTACTGAGGCAGGCTGCAACCACCCGCTCATTCAGGAACTGGACCCCGGAGGCCAGTGAGTGTCTTAAAGACTGTTTTGAGTACACAGATCAGAATGTCCTGTTGGAGTCACAGGAAAATGATAAAAGCAAGGACCCTGACCTTGATAGAATGGTTGAATGTACCACAGACTACATTAACTTCTGTATGGACACTGTAATACCAGCAAGGACTGTACACTGCTTTCCAAACAACAAACCCTGGATCACCAGTAACATCAAGACCCTCCTCAACCAGAAAAAGGAGGCCTTCAGGGATGGAGACAGGGAGAAGCTCAGGTGTGTGCAACATGAGCTGAAGAGGAGATTAAAGCAGGCGAAGGAGGACTACAAAAAGAAAGTAGAGAGGAAGCTGCAGCACAACAACACCAGAGAGGTGTGGAAGGGGATGAGGCTCTAAAGAGAAGAACAGCGAGGCAACACCAGGTAATGTAGACAAGGCCAATGAGTTCAACCTGTTCTACAACAGGTTTGACACGGCCTCACCTGTTTTTCTCTCCCACTGCTTCAGCTGCAGCTTCTCCTACGGCATCTCCTCCACAACCTGACACTGCAGCTGCAACTCCCTCCACACTGGGGTCAAGTCTCCTGTCCTTTACAGTGGAGGAGGTATGGGTGTGGCTCAAGAGGCTACATCCTGGAATGGCAACATGCCCGGATGGTGTGTGACCGAGGCTGTTAAAGGACTGTGTAGCCCAGCTGGCTGAGCCTCTCCAGAGGATCTTTAACTTAAGCCTTCAAACAGGGAGGGCCCCGGTCCTGTGGAAAACATCATGTCTTGTTCCAGTACCTAAAGTAGGACGACCGACTGAGATAAATGACTACAGACCTCTCCAGAGGATCTTTAACTTAAGCCTTCAAACAGGGAGGGCCCCGGTCCTGTGGAAAACATCATGTCTTGTTCCAGTACCTAAAGTAGGACGACCGACTGAGATAAATGACTACAGAAAGGTGGCCCTCACATCACATATCATGAAGACCCTGGAGCAGCTGCTTCTCCACCTTCTGAGGCCACAGATTGAACATGCACCAGACCCCCTACAGTTCGCCTACAAAGAACATATTGGCGTGGATGATGCTGTCCTTTACATGCTCCACTGGGCCCATTCTTACTTGGGGGAGCCAGGTAGTTACATGAAGGTTATGTTCTCAAGTGCATTTAACACAATCCAACCCCCCATCCTTAATGACAAGCTGGGAGGGATGGGGGTGGATCCCTGCTCCACGTCCTGGATTGTGGATTACCTGACAAGACGACCACAGTACATCAGGCTGGGTAACTGTGTCTCAGGGGCAGTGATGAGCAGCACTGGGGCTCCACAGGGGACTGTTCTGGCTCCTTTCCTGTTCACCCTGTATACGGCGGATTTTAAATACAACTGTGAGTCCTGCCACATCCAGAAATACTCGGATGACACAGCTAATGTAGCGTGTATCAGGAATGGGCAGGAAGAGGAGTACAGGGATCTGACGATGGCCTTCAGTGAATGGAGCGACAAGAACTGCCTCCTTCTGAACATCTCCAAGACCAAGGAGATGGTCATGGACTTTCGTAGGTCTAGACCCAGCCTTCAGCCAGTAAACATTCGAGGAAAGGACATTGAGGTGGTGCACACTTATAAATACCTAGGTGTGCACTTGGACTGGTCCATGAATACGGATGCCATCTACCTGAAGGGACAAAGCTGGCTCTTTTTCCTCAGGAGGCTCAGGTCCTCTGACGTCTGCAGTGAAATGCTGCAAATGTTTTATCAGTCGTTGGTGACCAGTGTATTCTTTTATGCTGCAGTCTGCTGGGGCAGCAGCATGTCAGACACAAACACAAAGAGACTGTCTATCTATCTGTCTGTCTATCTCTCTATCTATCTCTCTATCTATCTATCTATCAGGTTCAGGGGTCTTCTTCAGTATCAACAGAACAGCAGCTGATTGTTGTCTGTAACCCCACTGGTCTGCCAGCAAGCCAGAGCTGCAGGACTTTTCAAAAGTGTAAAGGAAAAGACTACAGGCTAAACAGGCTGGTTTTAAAGTTAGATATTCTGTCAGTCAGCACAGTTTATCTTCAATAACTTCTCACCAGTTCTCCCCACATTAGTTGTGTATCTTAGGATAAGGCTTGCCAGGTGTTGCACAGCTGTTTTTTACCTCATGAACTAACAGTGCAGTGAAGCCTGCAGCTTGTGCAACCAGACAGTAGACAAGCAGTTCCTGACAATAGTTTTATCCACACCTCAGTCATTCTTTGAAGTAACTTTACTCTTCTATGTGCTGAATATTAGTGGAATTCAACGCAATGTGCAGTGCAGTTTTGACCTGTATTATGAAGCTGCAAACTGCTGCTAACATTTCTGCTGTGAGCGATGAACTCCACTTTGGCTCGTACCTGATGAAGTGTGTGAGGTTACACCAGTACTGTGGATCTATGTGAGCCATGTCGCGCTTGAAGTCCTCTCCACAGATCTCCACCTCCCACTGCAGACGTGACTCATTGCAGGCTTTCCTCGGCCAGAGGGGGGTGGGCTCTGTGCTGAAACTGTCAGTGGCTGAGAGGACAGAGAGAGGATGAGAGCAGAGCAGTCACAGGTGTTGTATAAAACGTCGTCCTACAGACAACAATAACTATAAAGATCACTATATACATATAGTTTTAAAAATTGTCCTGACACATTCATCTCACACTACAACTACAATGACAATGGCGAATAATATCATTGGGATCACTTTCAGAGCATTTTGATGAATGATAGAAACACTGACAACCAATCACAATACATATGAGTTGCCAGACAGGTAGAATGTGTGTTCTGCTATTTACTAATAACGTCAGTGGGTCAACACAGCGGGTCACAGCTCTCTGCCAGCCTGTTACCCAGTGATGTCCCACAAGGTAAGCATGCTCCCTGACCGACAGAGGTACTTACTATGCTTCCATGCAAGCTGCTTACCTTGTGGGACAGCAGGAGCAGGAATGGGCTGAAGCAGCTCGGGTGGATACACTTGAGCTTAGCGCTTTCTGACTCAAAAACAGCTGATCTGCAGCATAATACAGTCTGCATCTTGGGTGCACAACCACAACATGGTAGTTCAATGGTTGAGAAAATGTAGTTCCAAAGGAAAGGGCTGTTTGATGGCAAGATAAAGCAGTGGAAATATTCATAATAAAGTGTACACTTCAACTGATATGACTTTTCTCGGTGGCACTTTTTAAGTGGCTGACCAAGTCAACAGCAGTACATCACTCAACTTCTGTGCCAGTACTTGTATCTACTTCTCCATTCATATCTACTGACCTCACACAATCTGATGTCAAATAAGCCAAAACATCTTTTTAATACGTCATGTTCACCATTGTAGATGAGAGAGTCATCACTGATGTTTTTTAAATCCACCCCGACTGATAAAACAAACACAATTCATAAAGACACTAACAAGAAGAACATGTGGGATGCAGGCAGACTCACCCTCAGAATCAATGCTAAGTTTTGTGTTTTGCTCAGACACAGCTGGTGCATGCAGTGCATGCTTGGCACCACTGTTTACAAAACCTTATTGTTCACATCATTGTTGCTATAGTTATCTATATAGTTATTCCTCTTGGTGTGGACAGCGTTTAACTCCTGATAAACAGTCAGAACAGTGGCTGAAGTTCAAGAGATGATGATGATGGATGGATGGGTGAATGGATAAGCTTACCTGACAGGCCTCTCATCATCCAGACATTGACTGTAAAAGAAACAACAGAGGACAGTTAAAGTTATAGGGCTGGCCCCACTGTTGTGGTTGAGCCAAAAATTACAACTGAAGAGAAGTACAGTGATACTCTGTAAAACTAAGGTGCATCCATCATAAAAATGCCCTCCCCAATACTCTCATTTTTACTACAGCAGTGTTATGAATGACCAAAGCCGTCTGTGCTGCTGCACAGGAAGCTTTATCTGGCTTTGAAGTGCCACACTTACAAAGCTGAGGTTCTTAGGACACTCCACAGGACAAAGACTGTAAGCAAGTCAGTGTACTTAATATAGAGGCCTTCCTGTTTTAGCATGTGAGGATGTGTTGAAATGGAATTGTGGTGAGATTATTTCACCTAGTGTATTTGTCTGATATAGTTAGAACGATCTCTGGAGTACATCTGGCTTGGTTTAATTTGAATTGTACTGGACTGATGTGTCACTCTGACACGAATAAAACATTTAAGGACACAGTTTGGTTTATAAATCCTTCAAAGGAATAGTCTGACATTTTGTGAAATACATTAATTTCCTTTCTTGCAGTGAATCTGATGTTGAGATTGATACCACACTCCCATCTGCAAGTAAATATGAACCCCACTTTAGCCAAGCCTTCTTATCCAATCAGATTTCTTTTTTTTGTCATTGAAGTTTTTATTCAATTTCTTATATGTCAAACATCACACAAAAGACATCAGACTTCAACACAAACAAATCAACCATATTAAACAAAAAACAATATGCATATACATATAAATATACATACATACACAAATCCCAGCCCATAAACAGCGCAGCACACCTCCCAACACCAAACACTGTGTCCACAAAAAGAGTATATGATAAAATATAGATACACGAGTCGTCCTCCCCTCACATGTTATAGGAACCTATTCCTCTCTTATATGATTGAGAAAATGACCCCAGACCTGGTAAAATTTCCCTTTGTTATCATTCAACCTTGCTATCATCAATTCATAGGAGGCATTATCCGTCATCAGCTTAACCCAGTCAGTAAGTTCTGGTCGAGTCTGACTCTTCCAGTGGCAAAGAATGATTCTAGCTGCTGTGATGAAGCCTGTCAGTGCTAAACCGAATTCTGCTTTTGATATTCCTGGTGGTGACCCTGACCTGTCTCCCAGTAGGCAGAGTTGGGGGGATTCTGGTAGGGTTTTTCCAAGCCATTCACCCAGTTTTCCTATAACCTCTTTCCAGAAAGGAAAAATCAAAGAGCACTCCCACAGTGAGTGTAAGAAGGTACCTGGCTGTGCATTACACTTCCAACACAGGTTGTTCTGTATCAAGCCCATTTTCTGGAGTCTTACTGGCGTGTAATAATACCTGTGAATAATTTTACGTGTGAATTTGCCTCGGATGTCCCTGATGGACCACCCTGTGTTTGCTATTATGTTTTCCCATACATCTTCCTCAATGTAACAATTTAGATCTCTTTGCCAAATTAGTCTTAAATTATTATGTTTCCCACACTGGGCATCCCCAACCATATTATAGAAAGCTGAGGCCTAGTGAGCAGAACTGGGCAGCTCAAAATAGAGTCTGATCACATTTTCCCCTTCGCTTCGTTTAATGTCTGAGGTTCTAACACTACTTCTTAACTGGAGGTACCGCCAAAAGTCTCCTTTCTCTTTCCGGCTGAAACATGTACTGATTTCTTGAAATGAGAGAAACACCCCATCCTTATATAGATTTCCAATCTTATTCAGGTTCGCCTCTAGCCAGGACTTCCACAGGAAAGGTTTCCTGTCTATTTTTATAGATGGATTATTCCAGATAGAGGCATAATCTTGTCTGTATTGGGATATCCTTTGCATCTTGTGTAGCTTTGCCCATACAACCCTAGAATGGTGCAGGATTGGATTACCCCCACAACCCGTCAGATTACCCACAGCATTTTGTGATAGGGTTTCAATTAGTTTGAATGGAGCTGTGATTTCCTTTTCTATTTGTGTCCATCCAAGGTGTGAGCCATAGCTGGCCCAGTGTTTGGCCAACTTTACCATCTCAAATGCTATGTTATAAAGTTCCACATTGGGTAAGGCTAGGCCTCCTTTCTTCTTGATTCATAAAGCTTTTGCATGGTGATTCTGGGTTTCTTTCCATTCCATAGATAGTCCTTAATTATCTGATTATACTGCTTAAAGATCCCAGCAGGAATTGTCACAGGTACCATCATTGATATGTAATTAAACTTAGGGGCAATGACCATTTTTAATTGTATTGATTTTTCGCATAAGTGTAAGATTTATTGATTTCCATCTGTCTAGGTCTGTCTTTATTTTCTGAAGCAACGGAGTCATATTAAGTTGCAAAATATTACTCATGTCAGCAGTCAGTCTTATACTGAGATACTTCATCCCTGATGATATCCACTTGAATCGGAGTGCACTAACCGCTGCCGGATAGCATCCCCTAGACACTGGCATAACCTCTGACTTGTGCCAATTGATTTTATAGCCAGAAATTTGTGAAAACTCTTCAATTGTGTCTAGAAGAATAGGGGCTGATGAATTTAGGTCCGCAGAAAGCCAAAGGATGTCATCCGCATACAGAAACAATTTATGTTCTCTACCTCCTGCCTTCACTCCTGTAATTCCTGCCTCTGCCCTTATTGCGATTGCCAGAGGTTCAAGGAATAAAACAAACAGTAAAGGTGATAACAGATCTCCTTGCTTCGTTCCCCGTGAGAGCTGAAAGAAGGGGGACATTAGTCCATTGGTGAGGACTGATGCTCTCGGTGTTGTATAGATTAATTTAACCGAGTTGGCAAATCCCGACCCAAAACCAAAAGCTTCCAAGACATGTATTAAAAAACCCCACTCAACCCTTTTAAATGCCTTCTCCGCATCAAGGGAGAAGGCTGCTACTGGTGTGTTTTCTTGACGGCTCTTCCACATAAGGTGGAGTAACCGTCTAAGATTGTCTGAGGATGACCTCCCCTTCACAAATCCTACCTGGTCTTCATGAATAATGTCTGGTAAAATATTCTCTAGCCTCATTGCCAGGACTTTAGTGAGCACTTTAAAATCCACATTAACTAAACTAACTGGTCGGAAGCTACCTGGATCCAATGGGTCCTTATCTTTTTTGAGGATCAATGATATCAAAGCCTCGTTAAATGTATTCGGGAGCTGCCCCTGTGACAGTGACTCTGAGTAAACTGCAGTTAGAACAGGTGCCAGCATATCTATGTGTTTTTTGTAATACTCCACCGGAAAGCCATCTAGTCCTGGAGACTTTCCAGGTTTAACGCATCGGATGGCTGCTTTAACCTCTGATTCTGAAATAGGAGCGTCCAGCTCTCCCACTTGATCTGAGGATATCTTGTTAATTTTTATTTTAGAAAAAAATGTATTCAGCTTGTCTGTATCCGAATCTATCTCTGAAGTGTAAAGTTTTGAATAAAAGTTTTGAAACACTAGATTAATTTCCTTTATACTAGTGACCACTTCTTCCTTTACATTTTTAATACCAGGAATCACATAGCCAGCCTCCCTTTGCTTAAGTTGTCTAGCCAATAGCTTGCCCGATTTTTCCCCATTTTCATAAAAATTTGTTTTCAATCTGAACAGAGCATATTCAGCCTTTTTGTTATAAATCTCATTTAAATCAAATTTCAGAGCGCACACTTGTTTAAGTAATGACTCACTGTAACTATTTGCTAACTGCTTTTCTTTCTCTTTTAGTTGAAATTCCAGTTTCATCAACTTTTCAATGCTTTCTTTTTTCTTTTTACAAGAGTATGCTATGATTTTACCCCTTATAAAAGCTTTTGATGCCTCCCACACTGTGCCTATTTTCTCTGTGGATCCGACATTAATTTCAAAGAAGCTTTTAAGGTCCTGAGACAGTAACCCATCAAATACTGGATCTTATTATAGAGATGTATTGAGTCTCCACCTATTTCTTTTGATGGAATCCACTTCTGCCGCTAGACAGAATTCCACTGTTGCATGATCTGTGAGAGCAATAACGCCAATCCTGCACCCCACCACAGATTCAATCATACTTTTAGAAATTAGAAAATAATCTAATCTTGAGTGGGATTTATGTTTATGAGAGTAAAAAGTGTACTCCTTTTCTCTTGGGTTAATTAATCTCCATATGTCCACTAACCCTAAGTCTTTCATAAGTAAATGTATTGCCTGTCTGTCCTTCGGTATAATTTTACCATAGATTGTTCTATCTAGGACATTATCCTGGATTTGGTTGAAGTCTCCTCCCATTACTGTATGTCCATTGACAATGCCCCCTAATAATTTATTCACCTTGTGAAAAAAATTTGCATCCTCCACATTGGGGGCATATATATTGCATAAATTTAACTTCATTCCATTAACTATGGCCTCCACACATATGAGTCTTCCATCCTCATCTTTGTGTTGTTTTAATAATACAAAATTCAGTTTCTTATGCACCAAAATTGCTACCCTACGCTTCTTACTATTGAATGAGCTATGGAATATCTACCCAACCCAGTCTCTTTTAAGTTTAACCACCTCTGAGTCAACCAGGTGGGTCTCCTGGACAAATGCCACATCAGCCTGTTGAGATTTTAGATAGCTTAAACATTTCCTCCTCTTTACTGGGTCTTTTATTCCGTTGATATTCCAAGAAAGTATCCTTACATACTTAGCCATTAACCATATTTTGTGTTTTACCTATAAAGTGCCCTATCCAGTGGGAGACAATCAAGTCTACAAGAATCATAAAAGTGTTTCTGTGCTGTCCAACTTAAACCCATAATAATTACCTTTTCTGCGCAGGCTCTTGAACCCATTCTTAACTGATTAACACAACAAAATGATCCAACTCTGAAACAGTAACACATGAACAATAGAAAAAACCCTCCCCCTGTCACACCCCACTTCTCACTATTCATTGAGAAGAACCCTCCCTAATACTGGTCCGTGTGGCGCTTCCAAGATATGCCCCCCAAAACCTCCCCAATCCCCTTGTGCCAACATCCAACATTTTACACTACATGTTGTGATTTGCAGCACTGTGTTATCCCAGCTTTGGTCTTATTAATGAATAAATAAAATGCCAGACAAGTGCTATGGAGGCCTGCCTTTACAGTTAGATACAATGTACTTTCAACTAAAATACCCCACAGCCTCAACAAAAAAGTAAGTAAAAAAAAAAAAAGAACTCACTCAGTCTAATAAAAAACTTTTTATTCTTCTAAACTCTTTTACTGTAATAAGTCAAAGCTATCTGTCTACAGATAATCATTAGCCCCCATGTAATTGTGTCCAGCAAAAGTCCATATCTCAAACAAGTGCCCATTACTTAAATCACTGGGTTGTATTCGGAATATCATATTATGCCCACCTTCTTACATTGCCACGGTTAGATCACTCTGGCTCCGCTTCTTTTGTGATAAGTTGCATGGCTTTGCGATGGTCCTCACCTTGCGCCCTTTCCATGAAAAGCGTATCACTGCTGGGTAGGCCAGTGTGAAACGCACATCCATCTCATGAAGCTTCTTCCTGACGCTGGAAAACTTTCGTCTCTTTTCCATCACCTCTCTGGTCATGTCAGGAAAGAAGGAAATGTTGTCACCTTGCCACTTCATCTCTCTCTTCTCCCGGTATCTCTCCCTCGCCGCGTTCAGTACTCGGTCCCGCTCTAAATAGCTGTGGAAGCGCATGATGATGGGTCTCGGTGGTCAGCCCTCGTCGGGCATCGGCGCCAGGGAGCGGTGCACTCGCTGGAGCTCGTTTTCAGCCAGGTGTATCCCCAGTACCTCGGAGATGACCCGTCTCACATAATCCCACGGCGCCCCACTCTCCAGTTTCTCCTTTATGCCAACCAAGCGCAGGTTGAGACGTCTGTCTCTATTAGCAGCATCTTGCACAGCTCTCTGCAGGTCTTCGTGTTGTTGGCTCGCTCGTTTATCTCTTTAGACAGCCGCGCGCTCTCCATCTCCAAGTCCATGATTCGCGAGTCAGCTTGGTCGAGCCTCTCATAGATAGCAGAGACATCGGTCTTCATCTTTGCCTGAGATGATTTAACTGATTGAACGTCAGACTGCAGGCCTTTGAGAATATCGCTGACATGAGCTATTTCCTGCATGGCCTTTGTAGAGTTGCTTGAAGCACTGTCATCACGTCTCTTGCAGGGGCTGGCGTGTTAGCTTCCATTGTCGAGGATGCTATCTTGTTAGCTGCGGTGCCACTAGCCACATTAGCATAGCTAACACCTTGTTTAGCGGACCTTGGTTTAGCGCCCAACGCCATCCCCGTGGTTTAATCACACGACTTTAAAAGTGGACCAAGTCGTTTGCACAGTACTTATCCACGGTTTCACCCGGTTTTATTTCTCATGTAGCGAAGAATGCTGTCGAATTAGGACGAAGTTGGGTGATTTCTTGGGAAAGTAATTTTCAGGCAGCCATCTTGGTCAGCGGTCACACGTGACTCTTATCTCCAATCAGATTTCTTATGAATCTTTGGCTCTGATGTCAAATGTAGAGTGATAAAATCATCTGGGTCCTGTAACAGTGTCAAGCTATTTTTTTACAGACATTGTCAGAGCACAGAACAAACCAGGTGGTTTATGCCAAAATCCAACCTTCAAGAAATGTCAAAGCTCAGCTGCACAGTGAAGACCTGAATAAAAATGAATATGGCTTCCTTTTGGGAACCATAATAAACTCTGTCATTTAAAGTTCAGGTCAAAATTATTTCCAAAGGCCAAGAAAAGTCTTTCTAATTAGGGAGATGGCTCCTAAAGAAGTGTTAGGAGCACCATTCCTTTCAGTGATGGTCCTGAAAAAATACTGCAAATTATAAATATGATTGGGTTAGATTAATACTTACTGTTGTATTTAAATTTTCCTTATCTACCTGCCTCATCTACCCCGACCCCAGTGATTTCCAACAAACCTTTGGAAAACTCAAGTGAACTTGATGCATTGAAAGGTTTAGAAAAAGCACAATAAGAGCAGGATTGTCCAGGAATTCCTGTCAGTGCTGAGTTTCAACAAAAGAGCAAAAAACCAGTAAAGGTTTTTCTCTCAGAGACTTTAAAAGATGACAAGGACTTCTCCAACAAGCTGTCTCAAGACAAAAGGGGTTCTGAAGGTGATAGCTGAGTCACCCTAAGATTTATGAGTCTGGATCAGAAGACAGCTGAGGGCACTGCCTGGGAATCCCCGAGCTCATGAGAGGTCACAAAGTCAAATCCATACACTTAGCTTATTCTTTATCACTTCACTACATTGAATCCACTTCCTGCTCTCTTCAAAAGGGAGAATTCTACAGACATACACACAGACAGAGAAAAAAAATTCTCAGGATTTCTTAGGCGCTCCGAGCAGTCAGTGCACAGAGACATTATGTCCTCTGTGTCTGCTGATCAATACATCAAATCGAATATTGTGGCACATTTCCACATCACTGCACTCTTTGAGAGTTCTCCATTTAAACTTCAAAACTTGGCTTTCAGCTGTCTTATTCCCGCAGGTCTACTTCAAAATAAGATACACACAGGCCAGTCCAAAAATAACACCTGTTGTATAACATCCAACATAAATACATCTTGACGACATAAGCCCCTGTGCAGCAGCAATCAGCAAAAAACAAATATCCCACTCACACTCTTTAAAAACACACTCACCATAGCTTCAGCTCTGTGGGACACTCCAACATGTCCAGATGTTTTACTGGTTGTTACATGTGGCTGTAAAAGCTGCTAATAGGTTTATTTCTGTTTATTTAAGATCTGAGCACCAGAGAGAAAGAATCTGTCAATATCTTATAATGATAACTATTCAAATTTGAACATTATCACATAAAAGTCCTCTAAAGGTCATCCACTGTTTCATCCAGTTTTTCATTCATGACAGGGTAGAAAAGTTACAGAATTATCCTACTAAAACCAATAATAATCACTGTGATGATAACAAACCAGCATACAGCAAAGTCTCGGTTCCACACTTGCTCCATCTCTTTGCCCATTTTTAGATTAGCCGGGATGTAGGTGGAGTCAGGCACTGCCAAGATGGCGACAGCAGAGCAGCCAATTCTGAGCTTCAAAACTGCTCTTCAGAAGCCTATGAGTGACGTCAGGGAGTCCACATCCATCTTTATTTAGAGCCTGGCGGTGACTCTTACATATAGCCATGCAGAGATAATAAATCACATTTACTTGATACAGCTGCCTCTTAACACTTTGGAAGACAATACTGTTGAAGTAATTTTCTAATGTGCAAGTACAGTTTCTGGTAGAAGCTCAGTCAAACTCACTGGCTATAGCTAGCTACTAGTCAAAGATCCCAGGAACCTCAATGTTCCAAACATCCAAAAAATGGTGCTCCCCTCTCAATGGGACACAGCCACAAATATAACAGAAATTATAGGTGCAATGTTTGGTAGTCAAGCTAGTTTCCAGAGACAATAGCCTAATGCCACCACAAGAGGGCAGTAAATTACATGCTGATACAAACAGGCAATATCAAATTCTATGGGACAGATCGTAGTTCTGAGATGTAAGAAGAAATATCACTTCCTCGTCCTGATGGCACACCTCTTGTCTCTATAGACCTGCCAAAGACACTTATAATAACCCGGAACAACAATCTAGCCGCAGGATTCCCCTCAGTGTGAGCTCTGCACAACAGCAGGGGGAGTCTGAAAGTAAGTCTATGCCATTGCCTGTATGAACTCAGGAAGATGTGGCCTCAGTAGTGAGTGAGCGTATATGTGAGATATTTGGTCGAGTTATACAGTGATTCATACCAGACTATGAATTACAGCTGCTTCACTCATCCTTGAGTGTGCCAAATCAATATTCCATTCAGATTGCAAATAAAATATCAGAGCATTGATTTTAAAGGTCCCATATTTTATAAAGTGAGATTTCCATGCTTTTTGCACACACCCACCATGAAGCTGGCATGGAGGGACATAGATTCTCCCGTTCCTTTCACTCTTGATACATCCAACTGTGAGACTGAAAGATGGTGTACACTTTTTTGTGCATACGCAGTGTTTCTACATGAGGCCCCATAAAATTACCTGAAATCTGCTATATTTTTATATGATCCCTATTAAGGACTCTAGTGTTTTGCTCTGCCTCTCAAACTATCTTTTCAGTTTATAATCTTTTTAACAGTATTTTTCTACCGATTGTTGGAATACTTTTCATGTTGTTTTATGAGTTCCACATGGACTGAAACCAGCTATTATGGCTGTGTGCATGGACTGCAAACTTGCTTACTCACAGTTACAGGGATGATATCCACCACCTGGAGTCGGAGCTCTAAAAGCAGGATAAACTGCTTGATGGCTTTGTCTCTGTAGCTGCTGCCCAGGCAACACACATTTACACAATAATTTCCCCATATGCCACTGTCACGCCACTGTCAGTATGCATTCTTTCTATGCACTCACCTTAATCTTGCCATCAATCTCTAATCTGCAGTCCCAATCAAATCTCCAAACGGTCTGGTAGTGACAGAAGGGTAGACTGCTCCTTCTCATTCTCCTGGTAAGCCACTCAACATATTCCACTCTGTCTGTCCCCACTGCCCAATCACTTACCTCCCTAATGTCCTTCATTGTCTCGGATTCTGTGGCCTGGCATGCTCCCCTGGCCTCGACACACACTCAAAGTGAGCTCTGTTATGCATGCAATGTACCTTGAGACTGCATCACTGCAGATGGTGACCCTGGTACCGACAGATGATCCGGCAGTTCTGCAACAGAACCAGGCCTAAGGCTCTGGCTCTGGTGTATATATATATATACATATAATACATTTGTATAGTCTAAATTAATTTCAATTCAAAAGACCATCTCAGTTACCGGTGAGTTTTACCAAGATACAACAGTAGGCTACAATACCTAACCTGAAATTGACCTGGCTGTGCGTCACTCAGAAAACAATCAGCCAATCAGAAGAGAGGCTCTTAAGAGAAACAGTAAAATATGAGATATTTTAGATATGGCCTGAGATCAGTGGAACAAGCAGTTAACATAAAAAAAGTTGCTATGTTGAACATGTGATCAAACAGCTGATTGTTTCATCCAGCAGTTACAGAGCAACATGATGATTCATATTGAGTTATGTGTCCTCCTGATAAATCTAAATTCCAATATTCCCTCTCTTTTAGCTGTGTTTTTGGTCTCTAACAGCTCCTGGGGGAAATATCTGTCTTTTCAGCTGCTAAATGCTCCACTGTGTTCACCAGCTGCTCTCTGACTGTGTCTGTCTGCTGTTTGCTACTGAGCAGGTAGTGGACAGTGTGTTAAAAACAACGCTGGTGACAGAGGTGCAAGTGAACCAAAACATTAAAGCTGCAAGTCTGCAACCAAGGTGAATGAGGTTAAACATGCTAAAACACTGTAGAGCAGGGGGGAACAGCAGAGACACATGATAATTCTCTGTGAGTTCATTACAATGAGCAACATGTTGCTATAAAGTATTTGATTAGTGCAGCTTTAAAGTTCTTATGCAGCCTCTATATTTGTATAGTATCTGTCTATAAAAGCACAGAGCTCCTCATTCTGCTCTGACTATAAGTCTTACCATTCCTCTCCAGAGGATGAACAACAGCAAATCCACCTGATCTGTAGCTGCCTCTACTATCTCAGACACTTAACAGGCTATGAGCTGCGGGTTATAGCAATATCTCTTCAAATTACTGAAACAATGAGTGGCCACAGCAGTGTGTGAGCTGTGAAACACACATGACTGATGGTCTGTATTCTTCACATGGTATTTTCACCTCTTAGAACATGTAAATAAAAACATTTTAAGAGTCATCTATCTTATTAATTCATTCGTTCATTCATTCATTTAAAGATTCTCATTAAAACATCAGTTTAATCTATGAGTTCTCCAGACAAAAGAATCATTAAACCTCTCATCAGTCACACATGGATAGACGGTTTCAGCCGGCCACCTACTGTCATCCCATTCATCAAGCTGTCTGGTTCGTTCTTCACTGAGGTTGACAGGACTGTAACTGCTCTTCTGAGAAACAACTGTTTTTTGCAGAGCAGAGACTCTTTTGCTAATGAAGACTTTCCTGGCCATGCAGCTGGTCACAGATCAAGCCTAGCTCTTCATCTATGACCAGACCAATTATGATGATGAAGACACTGATTGCATGACACCATTAAAGTTTTTTTTTAAAACATCATAGTGCAATCAGAGTACCATGCTAGCAAATTAACATTTTAATAGCTTATTCAATGAGGCTTTGAATAAACCTGTGCATTTTAATTTGAAAATATACTCAAACCTCTATTTATAGGGCAATAACCCACTGAAACGACACCAGCAGAAAACAAAGATGTTAGAAAACTAGGTTAATTAACTGGAATAATGTTCCTTCACATATAAAGGAGGGAATTATCCATACAGCACATGCATCATTAAATTCTCTGCATGTGGGGGTTTAAAATTAGAAAGACACCATCAGGCTGTAGGCAGTTATTATCTTCATTATGAAATCCACAAAAAAATATCTTGTCAATAAGAACGAGCTTTAAAGTGACAACGTTCTGCACTCAACTAAAAACTGTTGTTTCAAAAGAAATGTAGCCTTTTCTCTAGGGTTAAACCTGTGGGTTATGCAGGCCAAGCAAGTTATTTTAAACCAAAGCATAGGTGTTACACACTTGTTGACAATGGGCCAGTCGAGAATCATCTAAGTTGGCATGCACACTGCCATGCTGTCATCTGCTGCCTGTTAGGTTGGCAAGATAAATATAGATGAGAAGAAACAGAGGATGAAGGAAAGTAGATGAAATGACAACACCGTCCAAATAGATTTAAAGCCCAGTCAGAAGCGGCAGGGCTTATGTAAGAACCTCTACCTGAGCAGCACAGGGGAGGGTTGGTAATGGTCAGGCTTAATTAGACAGGGAAAGGTTTGGGATTTGGCTGCACCTCTGCTACAAATATAACCTTGGATGTTATGACACCACTTATGACACACCCAATGTTTTATTAGTTTAAACACAGAGATGAAATAATTCATCTCACACAGAATAAAATATGAGAGGTCTTGTCTCACTGTATCTCTGCTTGCAGTAATAATGTGTTTTTAAAATCTCTCTCCTCCTGTCACACCATCTGTCTGAGATAAAAAGACCAAAGTCACTAAAAATCAGTGGAGGTTTCTACAGTCAGATGGAAAGAATGAGAAAAAGAGTGACAGGTGGACCTAACATAACAGAGAGCGAGGAAGAGTGAAGAAGAGAGGAGGACATGGAAAGATGCTGGCCTCATCAACATCAGAAAACAGGGATATACTCTATAAACTGATTGACTTGTTAATATCATTAAGTATCCGGTATTAACTACATACTGTTTTTTTTTTTTTTTTTGTGGGAGCAACAAGAAACAACAACATACTGTTACTCTTACCATACATGCGTTTCCTTAGCCATGCTAGCCGCACAACTCTGGGGATGGTCATGAGGGTCTGTTAGTCCACCCATTGAACTATTCAATAGATCACCAGAAAACTTTTTACTGACAGACTTTTACTCTAGTGCCATCATCAGGTCAGTTTGAATGTGTCCAACACTTATACCAGCAAACTAATGACATTTCCATCAGACTCAGCTGGATGCTGTGCTTAGTGTTAATGACCAAATCTTAGCATGCTAACATACTAAACTAAGATGGTGACCATGGTAAACATTATACCTGCTAAACATCAGCATGCTAGCACTGTCATTGTGAGCTAATCAACATTTAGCTCCAAGCACCACTGCATCAAAATCCAGCTGCTGGAAAGTCTGAGACTTGTTCCTATTTTTTTCACCAGGTCAAATCAACCGAGTTTAGACGATATTCAGTGAAAATGCATAGATAGGTATGAGTTTCTGAAATAATCTAAAATGAAGTAAAAACTGTACATCTAGAACAAGAGTGCTACTTTCTACATCCTTTAAAAAGAAAGGGTCAGTGTATTTTATTTCACAAAGATTATGGAAAATTGTAATGTTCTTGGTGAGAACCTTAGGGCAAGCCCTTTAATCTCAGGGGGAAGGAAGAGGAAGACCCAGCAAAGTGGACACACTGGGTTGTTGATACATAAGTTTACAGCTTGCTTAGATAAGCTAATATCACAGAGTCAGATAACCAAGGGGCATGGTCACTGTTACAAAAGCCTTAAAACAGTGAAAAGACCTGTACATTATCTTTGCAGTCCTTTGTCTCAGTATTTTGCAGAAATCATAATAAATATAAACATAAATTTGAAAATACTACAACTTAAAGAAGCTGTAGGTTACTGCATGAATTACCTTTTATTTTACAAAGTAAAATGCACACAATGACCTGAACTCTCTTTGAAGACAATGAAGAATAAAAAAAATAAGGTCTGATTTTATGATGTATAAAGCTCCTCAAACAATGACTGAGGTCAGTGAAGCAGAGGTGGACTAGAAAGAAATATTTTCACTCTCCTTCAGATCACCTGAGGCAGTGGCACCAGCAGTACTATATTTCATAGTATGCACAAAAACCGCCTGTCCGCTACCTTTAGGTTTCCCACACACGCACATATGTCTACTCATTGAATGAGTGAGCAAGCAAGATTGAGACAGAGAGACAGAGAGAGAGATTGATTTGTGTATTTTAGCTCTAAAGTTAAGACACGACACCACAATGAAACTCTGATTAGCCTACCACATGCATTTCAAAGACCAACCAACAACAGCCAGCTATTGAATATCCCAGAGAAACATGCAGTAAAAGTTGGCATTAAGCACGCAACAGATTTCCTCATTTAGAATCATCATCATAACAGTTGCCTAACTAACTACTAACGATATAGCAACAAGACCAAACCAAGCTGCTACAATAAACAATGAAAAAACCACACGAAACAATAAAATTAAATAGTATTCCTGCCAATTTGAAATTCATTCATCTGTTCATTAGATCAAACTCTTGCAGAACAGGCTCCACATCAATTCCATGATGATCCATCATGATGGGATATTTATCAGTGCTCTACATCTGCAGTGTCAACATTGGGCATTGGGCACAGCACCAAACTCCTCCTTTATCTCCTGTGCTCTTGAATCTAGACTCATAACGTTAGTGAGTTGACGCAGCCACAAAGTAAGAGAGGATCCCCTTTTGCCATCATTTTATTTTCAATTTGTAAAGGAAAATAAAATCATTTTGAAAAAATTTACGCAGAGTACGTAAGGATTACAGCTGCTGGTGCCACTCACCTGAGGCCCTTAAACTGCAAAAAGCAGAAGCAAAGTTAGAATGAATGACTCAGATGTGTGCTGTGGGCAGATACTACATGTAGTCAAACAAAGTATGATCACACACATTGTTAGCACATATTCTGCCTACCATTGCCTGAAAAGGCTGCTAACTTGTAGGTTGAGATCAGTTTTGTGTTCTGAAGCAATTAATTCTCCAGAGACAGCAGCCCCTTCTACTCTGAACTTTACTAATAGTAAAGGTAATGTATCATGTCAGGGTTCTGCTTTGAAACATTTTAAACTCATGTTGAACAAGTTTACAGATTAAGAGACATCTTGATCAGTGACTGAGAGGACTGGTGCTAAGAGAGGACATTTAAATCTTAATTTCACCTCAGTTGCCCTTGTCTGCAGCTCTACTCAGAAGACTCAGCCTGGATAAAATGATTTAGACATTTATCACAGAAAAATACCTGAAAATACCTACAGCCACAGGAGAGACACACACATTGTGGGACTTTTTAAATGTCAGCTTGGATTGGAAGTTATTTTACTGACAGACAAAAGAAATAACTTTTCACTGGAGGTGAGAAAACAGGGTGGAAACTAAATGATCAGTACTCATAAAAACAGGCCTGTGGGACTCACAGTGAGGAAAGACACAGTGATTGAATCCAAGGGTGATTATTATTCACCTACCAGCTGATGTGCCAGGTGAGGTGCACACACAGTAACTTAGAGGCTCTGTGAAGGAGACTGAAAAAGGCAAGGAGGTGAAAAATTCATTCAGAAGTTTGAAACAGTACAAAGAGTAAATCTGGAGGGTGATTTTTATACTAAAGGCAAAATATTTCTTCCTTTTGGCTTAGTGCATGTTGGCATTGATTCTCTTTCAATCCACAACTGGTCTCGCAAAGTTAAATAAAATATCACTTCTTCAACTGCAGTACAAAACAATGCTAGAGGACCTCCCCCCTCTCTTAAAGCTAAGTAGAAGTATCCAGGTTGTTTCTATCAGAATGGGGTCTTCCATATGGGGAGGTCTGGGGGTCAAGGAGGAGGGCGAGGAAAACGAGACTGGAGAATGACACAGATGTGCACACAACAGAGGGGAACTCTGGGTACTTGGCTAACAAAAGCAGGAAGAGGGGGAGGAGAGGAGAAGAGATGGGGGAGTGCTGGGGGTAGTGCTAGATGACCATGATGGAGACAGAAATAAAATTCCAGTGGTGGATTGGAGAAAATCCATGATGGTGGACTCTACGGAGAGAAATGCTCTGTTAGTCTTAGCATGTAGGCAGCAGCTCAGGAGTTGGAGCAGGGCTGGCGGTTCAAATGTGTTTCGTGGGTGAGTGTGAAGTACCATGAGAGGATAACAGCTATAAATAAATGCAGTCCCATTTACCATGTGAAGAGGAAAATTACAGCCAAGCTTCAGTGGAATAGGGCCCTGTGGAGTGAATCCTTCTGTCTGTGAGTTGTCTCTTTTGTGGGAGCCGTTCATGGAGCTGTAGCTGTGCATCTCATGAACAGTTAGTCTGTGATGCAGCATCTCAACAATTGAAACATGTAATATTAAAAATGTTTTTAGTATTTGTTTTTGTGAAAATGTGCATTCAAATGACCACAAACAGTTGTGTGCTCACAGTGTAGGCTGTTAGTGACAGATAAGCAACATGGATGTGATTATGACACAGTGAATTGGCAGTCAGCACACTAAACAAATTCCCAGTTAGCAAAGATAATGAACTGGAATAACAGCATTAGAGAGGCAATGCAATTTCATCAGTATTGCCTCATGCACCAATGCACTCTCCAGACAAGGGTTTAAATCTAACACATAAAACTAAAAACACCTGAACCACTTTGTTTCATCCCCACTATGACAAAAGGAGCACTCACATCCAACAAACAGCATTTTGGAAGAACATTGTGGCAGGCATGAATTATCCTGTTTGTAGAAAAACAAATGCCTTTGAGTAACACTTGCATGGCTACATACAAGAAAACAAAGCTGTAAATTTAGAAGTCTAGTTGAGATGGGTCACTTTGTCTTCTTAGATAAAGACAGTGTTTAAACTCAGACTCATCATTTTACCTCAGTCACGATGACACATTAAACGACCACACTTTTCCTTAAATGTCAAAACTTGTTGAAACACAGCAGCAGTAAAGAATGAAGCTCCCCACCTTCCCACAACACACACAGAGAGAGAGAGAGAGAGAGAGAGAGAGAGAAAGAGAGAGAGATGATAACAATATAATAAAACTGATAATTATCATGTCAACTTCTTCCATTAATTACAGCCCCAGCTCAGAGACACCAGAACACAGCCATAAGATGCAGTATCACTCCGACTCACAGTCTGATTAGGGATGGGATAGGGCATGGACCAGTGACAACTAATATAACACAAGTTTGTGCACGGTAGGGCCATACTGAAGTATCAACTGCCCAGTTTCTATCAAAGTCCAATCGGTGTCTAATCACATGTCTTACAAACATATGAAAGAAGATGAACAGGCTCCTTTCCATCCGTTTTTTGAGCAGCAATGCCTCTGAGGCATGAGTACAGTGCCAACAAGCTGTCCATCTCCCTGTGTCTGAAACAGCAGGAAGAAAAAGAAGAAGAGGCGGGCAGAGGGAAAGAAAAGTTTGATATTAGTCTGACACAGCCACAAATTAAGGCTGTAACAGTGAGTCAGAGACAGCAAGGACAGACAGGAATGTCACTGAAGGCATTAACTGTGTCTATGTTAGGGTCCACCACCAGAGAGAACTACAGGAGCATCACTACAGCCCTGTTCTGAAACTCACTTTGCTTTGCAATGTATTAAATAAAAACTAACAAAGTTGGTAACAACACTCAGCTTATAATAACCAAGTAATGTCTATGCATGAATAAATACACAGTAAGCTGCAGATGGATGTGTCATACAGCAAACAGGTGATGAAAAAAAATACAAACCATAAAATTGAGTGCTGTAATTTATTATTCATTATATTACTCTCTGCAATTACATTGCTTTACTAATTAATCAACAGCAAAACTAATTTGTTTTATTGCTCGTTACTTGCATTACTCACAGGAGCCTTTAAGCAGATCACATATTTTGTGTTTAACTCTTGCGGAAATAAAAAACAAGACATTACGTTTGGCGGCATTGACTGACCATCAGCAGCTTGTTAAGTGTTAGCCCCCTGTGACCCTGCACTCCCCCAATACTAATGTTGTGAACATATGCAGGAATACTGTAAATACAATAGAAGTGGGACACGTAATTGACAAAATTTCACAATATAACCAAATATAACAAATCATGTTTAGCAACCTGTTTAGAAAATATCAGAGATAAACTTTAGTGACTAAACATCCTCCCCCTGGTTCACACAGCCTCCCTAAGTAAAAACTGATGTGGTCGTTCACATTTAAGAAAAACTGAAGACTTACTGCCTGTGTGAAACATAAAGAACCTTTTTTCTTTTTTTTTTTGCCAACATTCTTTTTATTGTTTTCACAACATAAAGAAATAAGAAGACATGTATTGAACAAACACGTCAACCCCACCCCACCCTCCCAATTGTTCCAATTTTCGGTTGGGGCTCAAAATAATTATAGTCCATTGCATATGAGAAAAGGAGAGAGAAAAAATAAAATAAATAAATAAATAAAAAACAAAACATTGCTACCAAATTAAGTATTGCAGAGGGCTACTGTTCACACGTCTCCAGACTCTTCCAATAGATGTGACAAGTCTGTTCCTGATACATAAGAAATGAAGGGGTCCCAGATATGATGAAAATGATGTTCTTGATGTTTTAGTGTGTAGGTGATTTTCTCTAAGGGGACAGTGGCAGATAGCTCAGATAACCACTTGTTAATTCCTGGTCTTCTGGTGCTTTTCCAGGATAGGGCTATTACTCTCTTTGCAATTAATATACCTATATCTATAAATAATTGTTGATTTTTTTTTATTTTTCAAATTCTCTGAGTGCAAACCCAATAAAAACAACTGTGGGATTAAGGGTACTTGAATCTGTAAAATATCTTGAATACGTTGTTTCACTTCTTGCCAGAATGTCTGTATTTCCGTACTTTGCCAAATACAATGGAAAAATGTACCCTTTTCCTTCCCACATTTGATACAAGTATCCGGAATAGCACTATTATATTTGTTTAGCTTTTCTGGAGTTATATACGTTCGCAACAACCAATTGTATTGCAATAATTTCAGATGGGTGTTAGTAGTTCCGGACTGAGCTTTAGTGCAAGCCTCTTCCCACTCCTCCACCAAGATGTCTTCCTGTAAATCCTCTCTCCATGCTCCCAGCCGCTCCACAGAAGTTTCTGTACATCCATCCACCAGGCACTTATACATTTTGGAAATTAAACCCCTCCCTAAACAATTTGTGTCCATTAGTTTCTCTATAATAGAGATTTCAGGGCTGTCTAATGTTTGATTTTGTTGTGTCCTAATGAAATTCCTCAACTGCAAATATTTAAAAAGATGATTACGGGGTATATTAAATTTATCAACTATTTCTTCAAATGTCATCAGCACCTTTTGAGAATTGTACAATTCCCAGCCCCTTCATAGCCCAAGATTTAAATCCCCTGTCTGCTTTTCCTGGTGGAAAGGAGTCATTCCTCCATATTGGGCTGAAGACAGAGAGAGGGCGTTTCTCTGAGATATTTCTTAACTTGATGCCATACTACAATCATGTTTTTCACAATAGGGTCTTTTGTATTCAGTTTTAGTGCTTGCTGAATACAGGTAATTAGGGAGGGGCAGACTTAGCTGCAGTTCCTCCATTTCTTTCCAGAGAGGAGCATCTCTTCCTGTGAAGTAGAACAGCAATGTTCTCAGTTGTGCTGCCCAATAGTACCAGAGTGGGTTGGGACATTTAAGTCCCCCTCTGTCAAAGGGTAAGTACAGTAGTGACAGTCGTGTCCGGGACCGTCTATTATTCCACAAAAATCTAACAGTCTTTTTAGTTGAGTGAACAGATTACCTGGAGGAGGAAGTGGGAGGTTTTGAAACAAATACAATAGTTTAGGCAGTATATTCATTTTAAGGACATTTATTCTACCTATTAGTGATATTGGTATATGTGTCCACCTATCTAATGATTTTGAGATTTCTTGCATTAATGGTTCAGTTACTTGCAATAATTTGTTTAAGTTGTGGGACAATTTGGATACCCAGGTATGTGAAACAATCCACAATTTTAAATTGAGTGGCTATATTAGGAGGATTTTTATTTTCTAATTGGTTTAAGAACATTATTGATGATTTTGATTTGTTTAATTTATATCCTTAGATTCTTCCAAATTTATTAATGAGTTCTAATAATTCAGGAATGGATATTTCTATCTTTTTGAGAAAGATTATTACGTCATCCGCAAATAGAGCCAGGCGGTGCTCCTGCTGCCCAACTAATATGCCTGATGTTTTGGTGCGTTCTTACAGCTATTGCCAGTGGTTCTATAGCCATAATAAACAGTAAAGGGGATAAGGGATCTCCTTGCCTACATCCTCTTTGTATTTTAAAAAATTTGGATATATTACTATTAGTCATAATTTCAGCATATGGTTCTGTATATAGTAGTTTTATCCATTTCTTAAAGTTTTCTCCAAAGCGTGTAAGGATCTCGAATAAATATGGCCATTCCACTCTGTCAAATGCTTTTTCAGCGTCTAATGACAGTAATGCTGTATCTGCTGCCCCCTTTTCTTCAATCAATTTAGGATTCTTCTGACATTATGGAAGCCTTGCCTATCTTGTACAAAACCATTTTGATCTTTATCAATAATATTTGGGATAATTTTCTCAAGTCTTCTGGCTATTATTTTACTCAAAATTTTTAAATCCACATGTAGAAGACTGATTGGTCTAAAGTTTTCACATTTGTTCTTTGGTTTGCCAGGTTTTGATGGCAAAGTGATTAGACCTCCTCTTAAAGATGTTGGAAGGATTCCATTGTGAAAAGATTCCATAAACATTTCTAATAGTGGTGGCATCACTCTATGTTTGAAGACTTTATAAACTTCAATGGGTATCCCATCTGGTCCTGGGGTTTTCCCTCCTTTGATACTGTCGATGGCAACAGATAATTCCAATAAAGTTATATCTTTCTCTAGTTCTTCTCTAATCACTTCTGATATCCTGGGAATATGAATGTGATCCAAGAAATCGTTTAATTCACAAATATTAAGACCTATTCTAAAAAATTTCTTGAAGGATTCATTTATTTCAATTGGGTCCACAATAGTCTCATTAATATCGTTTTGTAATGAAGTTATAAGTCCTTCATTCTGCATTTGTTTGATGCACCATGCCAGCACTCTTTCAGGTTTTTCACCTTGGTCATAGAATGTCTGTTTAAGTCATAGTAGGCCTGATAGAGCTTTTGTTGAAGATATTTCATTATATTGCATTTTTAGTAGAAGTAGTCCTTGGTGAGTACCTTGAGAGCCTGATTGATAGTATTCTTCTTCTAATTTCTTTATTTTTGTTTCTAATGATTTTGTTTTCTTGTAAGTTTCTTTGGCTTTGGAGCTAGTGATATTAATTATTTGTCCCCTAATAAATGCCTTAAACGCTTCCCATCTGATACTTCCTGAGATCTCTATTGTATTTGTTTCAAAATAGTATTCAATATGATCATCAAGAAAGGTAACAAAGCCTGTATTTGCCAGCCATTTTGTTTTGAATCTCCATTTGGGAGTATCGCAAGTCAATTTGGGATCATAATAGACCAAAGAGTTTGGGGCGTGATCTGACAGGAGTATGGCATCATAGGAAACCTCTTTTATTTAACATTTTAGTATAGCTGAAACCAGAAAAAAGTCAATGTAGGAATATGACTGATGTGTACCAGAGAAGCATGAATATTTTTAACATCGGGATTATCTTCCCTCCACACATCAATCAAGTTATTTTTCTTTCATAAAATGATGAATTACACTCCTGCTTCCTGAATGTAACCGATCCGTTCCTGAACTTTTGTCTCTCTGTGGGTCTAAAGTGCAATTGAAGTTGCCCGCCATAATGCATGCACCAGGTAAAGATGCAATAGTAAGAAAAAGGTCTTGGAAAAACTTTGGCGCATCTGTATTTGGGGCATAAATATTTATCAGAATTAGTTGTTCACTAAGAATTTTCCCTTGAATGATCAGGTAGCGCCCTGCCTTGTCCTTAATAATTTTGTCAATCTGTAGAGGAATAGAGTCATGAACCAAAATCATGACACCCCTTGCCTGAGGTAAAAGGGGCTGACAAAATTTTACCCCTCCACCTCCTCCTCACTTTAAGTTCATCCTTATGTGTTAGGTGAGTTTCTTGAAGAAATACTATGTTAGACTGTAACACTTTAATTCTGTTCATAACTTGTTTGATCCTTTTTGTTCTTTGTAACCCTCTGCAATTCCAGGATGTAATTTTAACCTTTAATTCAACAGACATATAGACAAATGATTTTGTGTTTCCCCAACATTTTGAATAATTTCAAACATTAACATACACCTGAACGTTCCCCCTACAGGTGTCCCTCCCCTTCTAATATTGGACCTCCAGAAAGCAAAGAGCCGGTCCACACAATGTGAGGAACAGTATAACTATGCTGATGCATGATAATAGTAAAAAACAAACCAACAAACAACAAGAATGAATAAACCTAACTGCTCTGCTACTATGCTTCAGATAAGTCTTTTAGAGAAACCCAACAAAAGAAAAACGTATTTATATGTAGCCTACTGAATTAAGTAGTGCATATTAAATCAGAGAGTCGTTTCTTATCAATAGACAGGGGAGGGAGAGGAATCAGGGCAGTATAGCAAATTAAACAACTTTCACTCTGCCCTCTCCTTCTGTCTCTACAAATGCAGTGTATCAGAGTAATGTACCATCAGCGATTTGCATTGCATTTCACATAGTGTCATTTACTCATCAATACCTCAGTCCCGCTAATTATCCGATTGGATCTTCTTAATAAAGTGTTCGGCTTCATCCGCGCTGCTGAAGATGTGCGAGCGGTCATTGTAGGTCACTATAAGCCGGGCAGGAGGAATCATGCCGTACCGGAGCCCCAGAAGTTGCCGCCTTGCCCCCTCGAACTCCTTTAGCTTTTTGTGCGTCTCCGCTGTCTTGTCATGGTAGAATCTCACCGGATGGTTTTTGCAGAGAACCTGCTGTTTTGCCCTGGCCGCTCTCATCACCGCTTCCTTGTCCTTGTAATTCAGAAACTTCATTATAAGGGTTCTCTGTGCGGAGTTAGTCTCATGTTGTCGTCTCGGTCCAAGCCTGTGTGCTCTTTCCACCGTAATTGTCCCCCGAAGCGGAGCCAGCCCCAGTGCCTCCGGTATCCAGCTCTCCAGAAAGCCACAGGTGTCCTCACCCTCCGTACCCTCCGGTAAATTAACAATCCTTACGTTGGACCGACGTGACCGAGCCTCCAAGTCCAGTACTTTCTCTTCGAGGGCTTTATTTTTTCCCTCTAGCTTTTTCAGCTTCTCTTGGAGCACAGCTGCATTATCTTCTGTAGTCGATAACTCTTTCTAAGCAGTCTGTCAAGTCCTTTCTCACACTTTCCATGGCGGTAAGAATGCCATCAAACTTGGTTGAGAACTCGGACTTCATATTGTTGATAGCAGTATTGTCGTCAAAGTGGTACCGGACTCCTCCCTGGCCCTAGTGTCCCCCTCCGACTGCTTGGGGTCAACGCTAGCGGTGGCGCCAGCATCCGTAGTAGGATTCATGTTGCTAGCAGTTAGCTTATCTGTGGCAGTTGAAGTTGCAAAGTTAGTCAGATTGGATTGATGTATCTGGCCACGAGTTGTTTTCTTTGGTGGCATCGGTATTCTTTTCAACACTATTGTTGTTGTCGGGCCGGATGGCGCATATGAATTATGCTTTTAAAAAGGATTTGGAGGTTTGAGTAGCAGAGCAGTCTTACATGCCTCCCTTCAGCAAGCCGCCATAACCGGAAGTCCTGAAGAACCTTTTTAAAGTTTTTACAAATTCTTTCAGCTGCTGCAGACTGTGTCTGTTGTGAAGACATGTTAACACAAAGTTTTATTCATCTACCAAAGTCTCAGCTCCTAACACCCGAGCCAGGATCTGTGTCTGGCAAACTCAGACACACACACCCACATTCCTCATCCAGTTGTCAGACAGCTCTGACCCATTACTGTTCCATTTTAAGTTTTTTACTAATTTCAGGGGGAAATTACTTTTTGCCTGTGCTGTGAATAAAATTACTATTGATCATTAAATGTGGCCATCTTCTGTCATCATTAACTCATTTCAGTCATCACACTTCCTCCCAGTAGGCTACAGTAGTGCAAATCACCACCTATTCTCATTGTGATTAGAAATCTGACACTGCACTTAAGCACATTTAGTTTATGTTAAATTTTCTCACAGTACTAAGTATAGTGTATTTGTGTAAACACTATTTGGGGGTGGGGCTTCCACTGTTTAGATTAAATTCAGTGAGATTTAATCCAACTACAGTTAAGATTGAATTTAGAATGAAAGCACAGTTGAATCAGGAGTGGCCATTACAGACAGGAAATTAGTTAGTGTAAAACAGTTCAGCAGTGCTGACCATGGGGCTTCATCAGAGATGCTCTCTGCTGCATGCAGTGACTTGGAGTCAGCATTATTACACTGTTCAAGTTCAAGCCCCTTATGCTGCATGAATCTTTAACAGGCATCTGAAAGATTAATAACACTCTTAACATACTTTCACTAAATGAGTTACATATTTTACCCGTATTACTGTGGGCTTGTTAAATCATGTGTGTTTTACTGGTTTTAACTGTAGATGTTCTAAATATTTTAGGGAATGAACCGAAGGCCAGTATTGTGAAGCAAGTACAACATACCCAGGGTAACCTTTCGTTATCTGGCTTAACTGAACCTAACATTGACCGTCCTGGATAACCTGTACTACAAAGTTGGTTATGAACTTGCTCAGTTAACCCTGGATCCAGCTAGGAGTGTGTTCTTGTGAGAGAGGCGGAGTTGTTAATTATGAGCTATATGTCATCAGAGCCATGAATAAAGTACTTAATATGATATGAGAAGAAACGCTTATGCCTGCAGGCAAATTCAGTTATAGCGACATCTAAAAGTAATATTCAACAAGGTGAAATGTAAACATAAGTTATGTGAACATAACTAGAATAAAAAAAAAATTCTAAATATAATTTCTATTGAAGTCAGGCAAAGGATATATTGTAAATAAGTGCATGAATTATCAATTATCAAGTTTATTACTCTGTATTTTCACTCTTTCGTCTGATGAACAAACTAATATGAACATGTGATGCAGAAAAAAGTTAAAGAAGAATGAAAAGAGAAGTAGTTCACTAAAATGTTTAAAATGTATAAATCAAATTTCTAGACATAGGAAATATCCAACAGTGTGTGGATCATTTTTCTAATCAAAGACTTCAGAGGTTGACCATTTCACAGCGAGGGAAAATGCCTCGGGGGTCCTCTGTTCCACTGCCATCTGAAAAAACACTGTTCTGAAATTTTTTTTAATTTCTTTAAGTAAAATGCTATTCTTAGACCTGTGGTGAGATTTCAGTTTGTTTGGCTTTTCTCAGTACACGTGGCTGATGTCCATATGATGGGGGTGGATGTGGCTTTATGTTTTATCACCTATATTCGGGTAACCAGCTGCTTCGCAGTCAGAGGGAATGGCTCTTTCTCTGTGCTGCAGATGAAGACCTTATACACCAACTATCCTGCTAAGACTGAAAGTAACAAATCATTCTGTTAAGTTCTGCTTTCCTTTGAACTCCTGCATCTGGCCTCCACCTTACTTCTTCTCAGTGGGGATCTGGATGGGGAAAACTCTTTTTTGGTCTACAAGAGAGCTATCAAAGTGAACTCTCGCTCCAAACATAAATTAGAGTCAGTTTGATCACACATAAATTGTTTTACTTCTCCTGTTTTTCATGACACTATAATCTGCATTCACAGAGAGTGAACATAGAATGTGTTTTAATTCAGAAAGGGACCTTGTCAGTGAGTGTTCTGCTTGGCCAGACAGGGCCACAGCTGTTACTTGGCAGAGATTCAGGGGAGTCCAGGCCGAAGGTCTTGGCCAGACATAGGCCACATCCTCCTGTCTACAATACGCTAAACTCTTTAAAATGGTAAAAGGACTTCTTAAAGTGTGTTTTTCCACCTTTAGGTTTACCCCTCCAGAGGCTCTATGGTTCTTTCTGAAAACTGAAATCCTCAGTCACCTGGTTCAGAGTCCACATGGGAGAAGCAAGATGGCACCAAGACCACATATCAGCTCAACAACTGCTGTCTGAGATCCCTCAGCCTTATTAAACACATCCTGGAGAGAGTCCCTGTGCTGCAGACCATCTCTGCCTCTGCTCTGCTGATTCTGCTTCTGCTGGTGATGACATGAAATAAATGATTGAAATAAAAAAATAAAAGATTAAGGCTTTGAGTCATCTCAGTCAGTGCCCAGCATCACATTACTACAGAGCATCAACACAAGCTTCTAACCCTTGCAGTTAAACTAGTGTGTGTGTGTTTCAACAACACGCTTCATTGGTCACAGCTTCACACCACATGAAACATCATTTCATACATGATTTCATCCGTGAACCACCAGCTAATGAGCCAGATCCACTCCCATTGGCCCCGATATAGGTCAGGTCTGTCCATTGGGGCATGATGCCATGGTACAGCATATTCCTGTTCACTGTATGTGCTGTGAGATGTGATGGACGATCCTAGTATTTGATAGCCATCCTTACTATGTGCATTTAGCAACCTGAAGTCAGTGCACATTGTACAGCTGACTGCATTCATGGCATGCAGTCTGTAAATGTGCAGTAATACAGTGGAGCATTTGTAGAACAGCATGAAATTGTTTAGTGAAAGATGTCTGACTATAATGGAAAAGTGGCCACAACTGCTAAGAACTGCTTCAGTTTCAAGAGGCACTTAGTGATGATGTGACTGCTTGGCATAAAGACAACAGATTTCTGTTATAAAAGAAAAAACGAGTATAACACAATAGAGAGAAAAAAAATCACATAAACTAATCTTACTCACCCAAAATCCCAACAACAAAAAGTTTGAGCACTGCGCTCTCATGTGTATCCATCTCGCTGAAACAATCCAGTCCGACATCAAATGAAACCTCAGCTGCAGCTCCGTAAACATGGACATTTAAAGCGAACCATAATTAAAACTATCCTCAATATTCCGTCATGATATCACAAATCCAGACTTGGAGCGGAAGGGTAAAACCAGAAAAACAGAAGAAATCTGATCCCAGAGCGAGATTCCGGTGAGATTCTCAGGATAATCGCGACCACTTCTGAGCCGAGAGGAGTCAAGAGCTCAGGACCAGTCAGACTGTCCCGCATCCTCTGCGGGGGAGGAGGGGGGAGGGGTTCCCCCAAAGCACTGATAATGGATTATCTTTACTGAATAACTGCGAAGACTAAACCTCGGTAGTTCCCAGCATGCTTTGCGGACATTTAAATGTGACACAGGAAACTGATGGAGAAGACAGAATAAGAATCCAGCAACAGCGCAAATAAAAAATACTGAAATGTTTTGGCTACTCTTTTTCTTTGTTTCTTTGTTTCTCTCTTTGTTTCTGTCTTTCTTTCTTTCTTTTTTCGTTTTTCTTTCCCTCTCTCTGACAGTCTTATTGGTGAACCGCTAGTAGACTAGCTAGTAGATATTTTTTCTATGAAACAACAATGACCTCTTGTGGTTTTCTTTAAAGCTTGCACTTGGATCAGTCTGCATATGTCTGGATTCAGCACTGAAAATGGTTAAAGTTGAAATCACTTAACCAAAATGATCACAGTTGACAATGTCTTGTTTTATCAGTGTGTACATTGGTGACAGAAACTACAAATTCCAGTAAGACATTACGGTTTAAATTATGGGAGACAGAGACACGGTTATACCAGTTAACACACTTTATTATGAACACCTGTTCACCTGCTTGTTCATGCAGTTATTGAGTCAGCCAATAATATGGCAGCAGTACAGTGTATAAATTCTTGCAGATACAGGTCAGCTTCAGCTAATGTTCACATTAAACATCAGAATGGGGACAAAAGGTGATCTCAGTGACTTTGACCGTGTCATGACTGTTGGTGTCAGCCAGGCTGGTCTGAGTATTTCTGAAACTGCTGATCTCCTGGATTTTCATACACAACAGTCTCTAACCTACAATTTTCAACCAGAATGAAGCCAACAACAAAAACATTCAGTGAGTAGTTCTGTGGGCAGACACCCTGTTGATAAGAGGGGTCAGAGGACAATGACCAGACTGGTTGGAGCTGACAGAAAGGCTATGGTAACACAGATAAGCACTCTTTTACAACAGTGGTGAGCAGAAAAGCTTCTCAGAATGACCAAGATGTCCAACCTTGAGGTGGATGCACTACAGCAGCAGAAGACCAATTCAGGGTTCACTCTTGTAAGCCAAAATGAGTATTGTTGTTGACCATGTGCATCCCTTTATGGCCACAGTTCCATCAAGAAAATGTTCCATGTCACAAAGCAAAAGTAATCTCAAATGGGTTTCATGAACATGATCATTTCAGTGATCTCCCCAGTCACCAAATCTGAATCAATTAGAACAGCTTTGGGAAAGAACAGAAGATGAATGTGCACTGCTGCTATCACGTGACTGGACATAAAAATGTTTCTTGTCTTCATGTCTTATGTGGAACACAAACTTGTGCACAGTTCCCTGGAATCATGCATCACTTTATCAAAAACAAAAAACAGTTCTGGTTAAATGTTCCCAAATTGTCTTTAAATGCAGGATAAAGACCATCAGATGTATGCGCTACTGATAGGGATGGGGAATTGTAATGTAATGCGATTGTCATTTGAATTAACACATGCATCTTGTGATTTATAAAAAAAAAGTTTGTAGGCTATTTAAGGTTTTGCAGAAACTTTCTTCATGTATCTTCATGTTGCTGATCACAAGATTTAGCAGTTTATCTTTAAGAATGTGATTTTTTTTAAAAATGCCATAACAGAACAGCACTGAGCATCAAGCAGCTGCACAAGGAAACGTGGCTGACGCAGGAACCGGTAGTGATTGCATGGTCTCACCTGTCTGACAGTCTGAGGTGTTGAACTTTAACCTCCACCTTGACACTGACATGGACGTGCACTTGGATCGTCCCCAGTTCGGTTTCTGTGGGTTCCACGCCACATTTTTAAGATGCTTTGTCCTGTGAGCCTGAGCAGTGAAGGCTGACTGAACCGGTTCAAATAGGATGTCAACAAGTGACGCAGGAGAGTTGGAGCTCAGAGTTGTAGGAGAGAGAGCGACGTTTCAGAGCAGGACATCACGAACCGCACGGACCGCTGCTGCGAGGTAAATACACCGTCTTTAAAGCTCATTTTATCAACCACTTTGTAACTGTACTGTATGTTATGGTTTTCATCGACCTGTTAAACGTTGTCGCGCACTTTCTGTGTCTCCGTTTCCTCGCTGGAGACTCTTTTTGCCGCGTTGCGAGACGTTCTGGTGAACGGAGATAAACCAAAGCCGAACTCCTTTTGAATATCTGTATATTCAACGCTGCAGTGCTTGTCTGAAATCACATACATGTCTCACAGCTAAACGAAAACTTGTAACGATGCATGGCTTCATTATTAGTAAATTCGGCATTAAAATATTCCAATCATTTCATATCTTACTCTTGGTTAAGCAGCATCATACTGCCCAGACCTTATTTGACCGCACAGGCGGCCGGAAATAACTTATGATAAAAACCAGAATTTTACTTAAATGTGTTTAATAGAGTATTTTAGATATATTTCAGTGTCAAAATTATGGTAACTTGTCTCCCAACACTAATTTTAAAAGCGTGTTCCTGCTCTTGGTTTGCGTAAAATTGCCATTTAAAAAAAAAAAAAAAAAAAAAAAAGGTTTGGTGTGACATGCTCTTTCTCTCGCTCATAAAACGTGACGTATGTAAGTTATAGTCAATATACCTGAGCCTGTGCTGGTGTGTGTGGATGAGTTTGTCATACACTTCAGTAGCAGTGTAACACTAACACAAGCTACTCTAAACTAGCGTCATCTGGTTCAGTTAAGATTGTGTCCAGTTCAGCTTCAGTGGCTGAGCAGGCCCACATTCAGGCCACTCCAGACCTGTTACTACTGTGGATACACAGTGCAGCTGGCTGTGCATGTCCACAGCTTACCCTCTACGCCCCACCCCCCTGTATACCCATTTAATAACCCCCCCACATACCCATGTATAGAAAGATAAACAGCTCTGCTGAAGGTGTGGCAGCAAACAGAACAAGTCTCATTCTGTCCTCCTCATCTGTTCTACAACTCATGAAGTCACTGCAAAGTCATTAAGTTGTCTCTGGATGAAGCTGGAAAAGACGTTTAGGGTGTAGATCGTTTGCAGTAATTGGAACATTACATGGGTTTGTCAGTACTGAGCACACACCCACACTTTAGTGCAGGCTGGATCCTTGTGGTTATGTAAGCTGGCAGATCCAAGAACACACCCACAGCCAGGCATGAGACTCATAGCACACACTGCAGCTGAGAGTCTCTCGCAGATAACAGTCAGTCATCAGCTCACAAAGCATGAAAACAAACAGAGATACAGTTCACAAACAGCGTATGTGTCACATGGCTGCAGCCCTGACTGCAGGCTGCAGTGTGTTAAGGTTTTATCAACAGGTCAGGGATCACTAAAGACTGGCCTTTTTATGGATTTAACTCTCAAAATGGGAACTTTTGCAATAACAGTCCATAGTATAATTTAAATTAACTCTCACTCTTTTATTTGAAAAAGAATACCTCCTAAGTACTACTACAAACTACAATTATCTCGATTATTTGTTCATCTCTAATTGAATGTTTCAGATTATTTATTAAATGTAAAATGTCAGAAAATAGTGAAAAATTACACAAATCTGATTTCTGTTTTCACTGACTGAAATTCAGTTTAATATAAAACAGAAAGGAACTGGAGAATATTGGATATTTTTACTTGAACAGTAAATTAACCGATACATTGTATGCTGAGAGATGAATTCGTACTTGTAGATATTTCTACAGAAACGGGAAAGATCATGAAGTAGTTCAGCTAATTTTAAAAAAGTAGACAAGATTTTATTGATAATATTTGGAGTTGAAAGAACTGCCAATTAATCAAGTAGTCAATCAACATAATATTAATTTGCAATCATTTTGGTTGTTGATTAAATGTACAATCATTTTTAAAGCAGACCTGCCAAGAATTCACTGCTTACAGCTTCTCAGACTTGAATATTTTCTGGTTTCCATCATCCTCTCTGATGACAAATGAATATCGATCTCTATCTTTACTTGTTAGCCATGATAAGTTTGAAATAAAATAAAGAAATGTTGGCACTGAGAAATTGTGATGGTGATGTGATTCACTATTTTCTGGCATTATAGACCATTAATTGATGTAGAAAAAATCCAAAGATGAATCAATTATGAGAGTAGATCATAGATGCTGCCCTAAAATATGTAAAACTATATTCACTGGAAAATCAGCACACAAAGAGAATTACAAAAAAATGTCATACTGGTCTTTGGTATATCAATTGTTATTAAATCAGTAATCTTCCAGCTGCAACACCTGCAGTATCCTTGATTTAGAGGCTGGAAGAGGCCAGTGAAATCTTGGCATTTATGCTTCAAAAGTTACTTAAAGCAATCAATCATTTATGAAAATTGTTTGACATTAATTTAATTTCAGCTTTAGCTGAAAGTGATGGATAAAGGGCTGTAACATCCAGCTACGGACACTGGATGTTATGGTGGTGGAAGTACAAATGCAAACTTGAGTAAAAAAAGAAAAGAAAAAGAAGACTAAGCCTAAACACTGAGAATTCCAGGATAACTGTGTTTTGTATGGATTATAATCTGCAGCCACAGATCCACCACAGATGTGTGGTTTCGCTGAAGCATTTTCTCTGCTGTTCAGGCTGAAACAGTTTATCCGGTCATTTATTAGTCAATCAAAGGGGAAAAAACAAGTTTTCATAATCCATCATTTAAATCACTCTCTCAAAGAAAAAATGCTAAACATGTGCTGATTCCTGCTCCTCCAAATGTTAGGATATACTTTTTTGTATCATTGTTGATAGAATCTTTGGGAAACAGTGACAGAACGTTTTCACAGGCTTGTGATTTTTCTTATAGACTAAAGATTAATTGTAAAATGAATCCACAGATTCAACAACAATGGATGTAACCCTTAGTTGCAGACCTGCTGTTGAGCAGTTACAGTCCAATCTATCTAAGGAGAAAATGATCCAACCAGCTGTGTTGGTAAACAGAATCAGATAATCATTTCAGCTGTGAGACACTGATGACAGATTGCAGATGCACTGTACCTTTGAGCTCAGGTGAACATGTGATCATGGAGCAAGAGGTATAGCACATGATGTTAACAGCAGGTCCTGATGCTCCACCATCACAGGCCTATCACTTACTGGTTAAATTATCTAAACATGGTCACTTACAGGTTTACACTAACCACTAATATGGCTGTGATGTCATAAGATTTCTTGTGTTGCCTCCAGCATAGGCAGGATTAAAAGCACTCTGTTCCATCCACATGAAAGGTGTGTTGGTCTTGGCACTGAGGTAGCTGCTTAAGAGCAGGAAGATCTCCCTCCCTGCTCATATTTCTATCTGCTTCTCTCTCATGTCCCGTCATGTCATGCTTTTATAATAGTCTCAGAAATTTTGCTCTAATGAAGACAGTGAGTCAGCCCTGAAAGCAGGTGAGAGGTGGAGCTCCGTGTGATGGTCCTTGTTACTGAAAAAGAAAAATCAAAATGATTCACTCTGTGATGAAGCACCACAGGTTTTATCAGGCCTCTGGATCCTAATCAGTGATTTCCATCCACACATCAACTGTTGAGATGAGATAAAAGAGAGTGATCCTGGAAACATCTGTGACAGACCATTTGTTATGTTAATCAAACAGGTTGCAGTAACACATACATTCATATTTGGAGCTCCACCTCATCTTTGTTGTGTATCACCATTGTGGCTGGTGGTTTGGTCATAGTTTGGGTTCAGCATTGAGCTGCAGCAGTAAATGTGCATATGCATGTTAGAGTGAGTGGGTGTGTGAGTGCTTTACTCTGGTTGTAAGAGAAAGTGTGGAGTGGGCAGAGTTGGATTATTATATAACCACATCCTATCTGTGTAACACAGTCAGAGTGATAAGAAGAGGGAAGCATGGCTGTTTTAGTTTTCTGCCCTCTTCTTCTTCTACACTGTACCAGTCAGATTACAACCACTCTCTGTAATCTAGTGTATTGCATAAAGGTTAGGAGATGCTTGGGACTAATGATTAAATCATTAATTGATTAGTCTGTGTGGTGGAAATTCTGTAATAAAAATGGCTCACAATCAAGAGAGTGTCTTTCTGAGTTTATTATCACTCTTGCAAGTGGGGCTGTTATAATTTCAGAAAGCAAGAGCAATCATCTTTCTCAAACAGTTACAATAAGAAATTACACTTTGCAGCTGTGTCTCGATACATTTGATACATTAGGTACACAGACTTACATACCTCTTTAAAAACTTTAAGGTTAAAAACGTCATTCCATCCTAGTTTTATCAGATTGGTCTTATTTTTTTCTTTTTTTGTCACAACAGTCTGCAACTATTTTGATAATCTATTTATCGTTTTAGTCATTTTTCAAGCAAAAATACCAAACTTGTGCTGGTTCCAGCTGCTCAAATGTGAGGACTCTCTTAGTCATACATGACAATAACCAGAAGCAGTAATGGATAATACAAATTTTTGGAACACCCCAATTTGATGCTGGTAAAGAATTGGCTGCTTAACATTTAACTTATGTTTGTGTATGCAAGGGTTATGGTGTAACTATGGAGCCTCTGCAGGTAGCCACAGAAAATGCACCAGAGGTTGCATCAAAGCTGATATACTCCTCTTCAGAAATGTAAACACATGTCAGGGCTACGGCATCTACAGGGACACCATGTGGGGACCACAAGAACTGTGGGTGCTGGTGTTTTTTCCCTCAGTTTTCTAATGATATTGACACTGTGGGGAATGTAATTAAGGCCCAGTTACACGTGATACTGTCCATGATAAGCCCCGATGGCAAATGCTGTAGGTTGTATCTACGCTTGATCGTACCTCCTTCATCAAGGCACTACCAGCTGCCTCAGTAGGGCTGCACAAGGACCGGTGGTGTAAGGGCTAGAACAAGCAATCTTTAGCATTTTTGCATGAGTAAAAGATTGAAATGATGAATCCATCATTAGAAATTAATGAAGATGAATTTCGTCACTTTTTTGTGTTTTTTTTTTTTTTTTTTAGAGCACAGCAGAACGAAACATTTGGTGTGAGGTTCCAGCAAGAAGATCACCCTGGTGATGAAACCACAACAGATCAAGACCATCACCTATCAGCCATCAGCCAGAAGGGACCACACAGAGGTTGAACACGTGCACACACACACACACGCGAATATAGACACAAATAACATTTCTGATACAAAAACATGAAGAATATATTTAACCTTAATAAGTTCAGTGTGCAGCACTTAATGAGCTGCCCTGAATCTGTTGCAGCACTGATATCTGGAGCAGACAGAATAAAACAGAAGGAATCTTCTTACTGTGCTGGTTCAGAGATCCAGATCCAGAAGCCTTCTGGACCTAGATTCGCCACCTCTCTCTTTTTAACACTTTCCAAGAGTCTAAGCCTTGACAAACAAGAACTAAAACTCAAACTGAAGTCTGACTACTGTCCTCACAGGTAAGCCAGGGTAAGACACATATTAATGAGATTCAGAGCTTTTCATTACAGTGCAACAGAAAGCAGGCTTTATCATGCCAGCAGTGTTGTGCACAGTATCCACTTTGAACAGAATTGGAAGATGCTTCTGTTGTTCTCAGTCCTATTTAAGGTCATTTCAATCAGGTTTTCCAACATTAAATCAAATGGTAACTGAACCACTCAACCCTGTCTGCGTACTTTAGCCTGTGACACCCTATCAGGAAGAGTCAGCAACTTGGATAAACAAGGAAGTGCACCTAACAGTGATCCCCCTCCAAGGCTAATATGTTCTAGTGAATCCAGTATATAGAGATATAAAGCTATTACCACCCTTTCAGGAACCCTGACCATACATTCTCACAGTTTACAGTGTCATAAAGTGTCATATATCATCTACAGATCAGCAGCACAGCAGTGTTTGAGATTACTTTAGGTTAAACCTGCTGCCTTTCTATTTAGATCAGATCTGATATGACATAATAACTGCTTAACTGCGTAAAAACTGGTCGAGTATGTACTGCAAAGTTTCCCTTGTACTTATTTGCATAACAGGGAGTTGTGCACACTGTGCCAGAGGTTTTATTAGACTCGTCAATAAAGATCATTGATTAAACAGGCTTTATTGGTTCAAGAGACACACCTCATCAACTCTCTGAGCCGCCTGCAGTCACACCAACATGACCTTATATAGACATAAAAGTGTGCTTGCGTGCGTGTGTGTGCATGCAGTAGACACGTGTGATCCATGTGCTGCCATGTCCAACATAAAGATGCCCTGCAAGCGCTTTAATAAATGGTTGTGAGGTGTGCACAAGTGACAGTGAGAACAATTTAGTAGAGGGGGACAGAACAGAAGAATGCTGAGCATCCTGTTGATCCACATTGCTGTGGTGAATGTGAGACATCTAATCTCTCAGATGTTTCACACAAAAACATTACAGCAGAGCTCAGGAAGCCAGGGTATGTCTGAATGAAATATGAGAGTGTGTTTTCTGAGAGCAGATATTACACTTATTGCTGCTGAGATACCTTATTAATTTTCACAGTTTGTTATCACAGTCGTAAAATCGTGAAACACTTTATTTTCACATCCTAACTATCATGTTCATAAAGTCTCTGTGAAAACAAGAAGCCCAGATCACTTCCCTGTTTCCCCATCTCAGTATCAAAAATGATCTTTCCTCAGGCTGTCAAACAGGTAAAGTGCCCATCAAATATCAGTGAGAGTATATTTATTGTAAATACATACTACAATTGAACATAAATTATGACAAAAACAAAACTTCTGTATCGTCTAGATGATTTAACTGCATTGTCAAATTTATTCCTCTTCGCCTTCAATTTTGGTGTGAATAACTCACCCAATAATAATGAGGCAGTCAACAAATATATAATCAAAGCTCAGTAGCCATAGTTCAAACTCACTATGTTGGGTAACTGCAACAAGTTGTGCATACTGTCCATAATGTTCAGTCTACAGGTAAGTGACAGGTGTAATCCTGACTAGTATGTCTAATGGTTTTTATGTGTCTGCTCTCTCCTGTTTTGCCAGTTCGACTGAACCATGGAGAGCTGAGACTGGGGACAGCTACTGTCAGGTAAAGATCATCCACAGTCTTTATCATAATATATCATAATCTAAATGGAACACTGGTTTATAATCTGACACAGAACAAATGTTAATCCAAAATATTCCCAATAAATCAGTGCTTCAGGTACATAATTTAAAACAACAATTTCAAAGCCATTGAAATTCTCTGAAATCATAATAGGTGACAGTGCATACAACACCTGAGATTGGTTATTATTTTAAGTATTAGAAGGGGCAGGGTGTGTGTGCTTTGTGTGTGTCCTTGGAAATCTCTCATGTCTTTCAAAATAACCTGTTTGTCAAGGGCTGAATCTCTTAAATAGTTACACCATGGGAACAGGAGCTTTAGAGAAACTGTGGCTTCTGCCAGCAAACAATTTACAATTCTGATAGCATGCTCACTGTAACTGCATTTTACTTTGCTGTGCACAGAATTTGCGTTGGTATGATATGACCGAAGTTGACATATGAAAAGAGTTAAGATACAATGATATGGACAGAGCTGTACATACCTGGTCTGTGGTTATAAATACAAGTCTTCTCTGGGAGGTTATGTGGCCATATGAATCATTATCTGGGTAAATTTATTTAGAAAGAGCATGAATGAAATTTAAAACCTTAATTTTAACATTATTTCTTAGTTAAATAATTAATGTAATATGGTTAATTCATCTTAAAATTCAAGTTGCAGTTGTTTGGCAAATTGCTTTTTAGTACACAACATCTTTTTTCTGCAGTAATTCTTTTCCTTGCAACAGTTTAACAGACGAACATCACCATCAGAAACCCCCACAGAGACGGACAGTGACTGCCTGTTACCAGAGACAGTACCATTTCCAGCCTCGAGGGAAGAAGTTATCATAGTTGTTTGCAATGAACTGGAGACTAACAGGAACTTGAGTGTAAATCATCATTTGTCACATGGTGACTTGGGACCACATGAGCATAATGGCTTGCACGTATTTCTATGTGGGGCACAACCAAAAAGGACTAGCTCTGGATCAGAAGAGCTAGAGGAAGATATAAAGGACCATACACCATACCAAAAGAATTGTGAGGAATTGTCCAACCCTGCTGTAACCATGCTGTCTTCCACAGTAGTCACGGTTCTTGCTCCACACTGGAGTGGCCGACTACGACGGACCAAAAGATTTGAGGGAACTGGAAATTCAGAAGTCCAAGGCAGTTTACAAGATGTGACAAACACTGTGGCAAACCATGCACATGGATGCTTTCAGGAGACTCAGTACCAACATGGTGTGGAGAGTGTGTTGACAGATGAATTGCAGGCCCAACTGAGAGTCCCATTTCTGGGTACCAGGAGGAATACAGTGGACCAGTCAACTGAGAGTGGTCCTGCAAGACTGGAGTATGACTCTAAGAGGAAAATTATTCAGACTGTCTCTCTGGATGTAAACTCTGGGCAAATGGACAACAGGAAACTAGATGCAGGTGCTATAAGCCCTCTAGTCACAACTGCATCTCCACTATCTCCCCTGTGCTGTAGCCCAAATGAACAAAGGAGACATCCACAAACTGGCCATCAAGGAGCAGTCTCAGCTTTAAGCTCCAAACCACCAACTAGCAGTCTGCTTCTGTCTTTAAGAAGAATCAACTCCAGTGGCCGGAGCTCTAATGCAGCCTCCACCTTCTCTGAGGAAAACCCTTTGACAAGTGATCTTGAAGGAAACCTGATAGCGACAAACCTCTGTCAAACCTTTCTCAACAATAATGAGCAAGAGAGGCCAAAGTCCTGTCTCCCTCCATCGTCCATTTCTTATAGGACAACTCGAACCCGGTCTGTCCTTTCTCAGTCATCCTCCAACCACAGAGACGGGAACATATCTGAATCACACATCTTTTCAACTGCACCTATAAAAAGGGACACAGAAGAGACATCCTTTACCCAACAACCCCAAACAGGTTCCAAACTGGCATTTCTGAGTAGAGGAACAACAGAGAGGCAACAGAACTGCAGGGGTTCAGATAAAAATACAAACCTATCCCCAAAGAGCTTAGTCTCCTCACCAAGACATTTCCCATATGATCCTTCTGCCCTCCTAAAAACCCGCTCCCTTCCTAGAGGGACCACCCTGACATCCACTTCCTGGTGGAAACAAGTTACCCCAGAAGACAGTTCCCCTCTAACCGCCAATGATCCAACCAACATCAAAGACCAGCTGGACACACCTTGCAATGATAATAGTGGCTTGGTTTCACCAGGTCCAACTGACAACAAAAGATTCAGTAGTCAAATCCCCAATAACAGAGACAACAATAACACAGCAGAGTCAGTTTGCAAAGGTAACATGAACATTGTTATGAAGATTCAGAGAGGAACTCCCAACCTCAAAGAAAGAAATTCTGAAGATTCACCTGACCACAAATCAGACAGGCTTTCCAAACAGCAATACCGTTCCAATTTTAACATCCAAGAACCACAAAAGCCTTATCATGTGCCTGATGGTTCGTCTTTGTCTAAAATTACCAGAGCTACACCACAAACAGCACTGAGTCATCTTAAAGATCTCAGCAAGCGTGATGTAAGTAATAGTTCATTTACAGACAATGTCACTGTATCACCACCTACTTTGCTTAATCCAAAGAGCTCAAATACACCCACTGAGAGCAGCAGAAAATACAATAAAAATCACTGCTCATCCAAAACCAACAGCACCTTTGCATCTCCCCATAACAAGGAAAAGTTTGCCAAACACTCTCTTTCTCTTGCTACGACCATCACTCACAACAGTAAAGGTCTTACTTCTAAAGCTACTTCTGGTCTCCCCCCAACCCCAAACACTAATACTAGTTTCTCCTTCCATTTTCATCCAGTTTCTTCTCAGGCCAGTACTTCTGCACACACTGGCTCTTCTCCCCAAACACCCAAATTCACCAGCACAACCACACCTCTTGGCTTTGAAAGAAGCTACGGCTCCATTCCCAAACCTTTCCAGTCTAAAACAGTGTCCAGCCTGATCCCCACAGTCAGTGCTTTGTCTAAAACAAAGTATAGCCATTTATCCACTGCATCCATTACCTCTTCAACCACATCTGACCCCAGCCCATCACTTCTTACTCCTCCTACTACTTCTGCCATTGCATCTTCTCCCACCACTACCACCCTCCCATCTCTGCTAACCCCCCCTCCAACCCCAATCATTACTAGCCCCATCTACTCAAAAACTCCCATCCCTAAGGAAGGGAGGACATTCTCAGGCAGCCCAGAAAGAGACCTAAAGACACCGCGCCCCCGGGTAGAGGGAAAGAGAGTGAGACGAGTAACGTGGGAGGACTCGGTGGACCTGCAGCGTTCAGAGCCTGTCACAGTGGAGAACCCACATCTGTCTGGAGCCCCAACTACTCCTCTATCTCCTTCCAGGTCTCCCAGATGTGTTAGAGCTCCCTTCATTTTCTCCTTTCTAAGATCAAACAGTCCAACCACTAATACATCTCTGTGCTCCCCTAACCCCAAAACCTCCAGGATAGAGATAGGGAAAGGAGGGAAATATCGTTCCCTGTCATCTGACTCTGCTGATTTAACATCCAGAGAGCAAGAGAGTTCCAGTCAAAGACTGTGTGACACTACAATCTCTGACCAGGGAAAACATGACCTAACCACACCCAGGCAGGAGAGGACACTATCAGTGGAGTCTGGCACAGTCCAGTGCAGTTCCTCTGCTCTTCTGTCCTTCCCTCCTGACTTTTCAAGTGCTTATAAACTTCGTTATAGCTCCACACCCTACTCCACTCTTATGTCTAGCAGGTCAACACAGGGAGAATCTAAGACTTTAACACCCAGATCACCCCTCTTCCAACAAGCCTCTCAATCAATTTATAGTCCACTTCTTTCCTTACATACTGATCCAGGTGCAGCCATGACCATACCAACTTTCAAACCTCCTCTGTCACCTATCAGCCCACCCCAGATCTTATCTTTGCCTTTCCAAAACAAAGCTGCCACACAAGACAGTTCAAAGTGTGGGGTTTCAGAAACTGATCAAGTCAACAATAATCATGGCAAGAATATCAGCCAAGATCACCAGAATAGCCAAATATTACTTGTCAACAACAGATTTCATGTCAGCTCACAGTGTTTGCAGAGTGATAAGCCACACAGCTCCTCTTCAACATGTGTAACTGAGACACTGGTTTACAGCATTAAATCAAAAGTAGATACAGCTACAGCTTCCCCAAAGAACACCATATCTAAACCTTTGCAACATATTGCAAACACAGTGGTTTCTTTGGAGACCAAGTTAAGTCAACAGCCACACACAATGCAGAGTAAGGGAGCGTCAGGTGAACCATGTAGTCAGTCGGATCAGAGCTCCAGTGGTGGCAGCTCAGCAGAGAGTCAGTCCCAGGATGACGAAGGCTGCAACAGAAGAACGAAGGAGAATGTACTGGGTAAAGGCAGATTCTTCTCAGTGGAGAGCAGCAGTGAACAAAGCCCAAAGAGAAGCCGGTTTGCACTGAAGAGAAGTGTCAGCACACCAAACTCCACTTTGCCAAGGTCAGAGTCAGAGAGGGCCAACAAGACCAACAACAAAATGGACCAGGTCCTCAACAGACTGAAACAAACATTCAGCACTAGACGGTCTGATGACGATCTGTCATTTCCATGGAAATGGAAACGGTCCTCCCAAACACCTTCAGTGAGTGACAGTGAAATCAATGCTGATGGAAGCAAAACACTAGAAGAGCGAGAGAAAAAGGGGGAAATGGTGTTGAAGAAAAATGAAAGACTAACGGAGGGTACAAACAGATACACTATTATACCACCCTCAGCTGTTGGTAGCACAATGGCAGGAGATCAATTCTCCATTTGGTCAGACAAATCAACTCCAGAAACTGAACAAAATGAGTGGGAGACTTGTGCAGGACACAAGTCTGCAAGTAAAACACAAGTTCATCTAACAGCCCACAGCCCAACAACCTACCAGTTTGACTTTTACAACAACAACAGGACAGATTATATGCCCACAAACCAGTTCCCCTCATGTAGAGATCCCAGTCCTGGTAGGAGCCCTAACCCATCTGGTGGTTATCCTACTCAGTTCAGGAAATCCGCATCCAGTCCCAGGAGCCCCTTCTCCCCCTTCTCCTCTCTTTCCCCACTCTCCCCATATTCCCCACCTGACGTAACAGATGACAGTGTCTTCTACAGCCCAAAGCTGCAGCATCGCAGAGAATCCTTCTCACCATGCGAGCCAGGAGAGGGAATCAGCCTGGGGGGTTCAAGACGAAGCCGGGTGTCCACAGGTCCTCCAAGTGCAGGTCCAGGACCGGACAATGAGCGTTTGACATCCTCATATGCAGACTTAAAGTATGGCATTGAGCCTGGAAGGTCATTTTCTGTGAGCTCTGTACTTTCCAGTCGACCCTCAGGGCCTGGACGCATCTCTACTGGATCCAGATTCAAGAGTGTAGGTGACCTTTCTGAATCTTCCTTGGCTTGTGGAGGCACTGACAAAGACAGGGATCAGTGGTCTTTCACAGCTGATTGGACCACATTGGAACATGAAGGCCAGCCTCCAAATAACTGTAGTATGCCATATTTCCCCAGTGACCCTGGTAAAATGAGATCAAGATCTCTTCCTCGATCACTAACCAGGCGCTTGGCAAACTGGAGCTCAGGAGTCTCAGTTTCTCAAACTTTAACCACCAAAGCCTCAAAGCCAGTCCACCTGCGGAGCTCTAACACTTGTCACTTTGGATGGGATACAGAGGGCCCCCCAACACCACCTCCAACACCTCCCCTATCACCACTCTCTAGATGCATGTCTAAATCCTCCAGCCTTTCCTCCCCTACATTTCCCAGCTCACCAGGAGTACCACAGTCAGTGGACAGCCAGTCCTCCAGAGGGCATTTGCCCTCTAGAGGTTACATCTCCAGCCTTAGCACCTTTGAGGAGTCTTCTGACAGCAGCTCAGACACAACAACAGATGATGAATATTACTTAGAAACAGGTGAAGGTGAAGAGAAGGAGACAGAATTGTGAAAGCAGAACAAAAGCTGTTTTAAGTCATTCATTCTCTTGGGTCTCTGTGATCCTGGACTTAAAGATTTAGAAAGAGGAGAGAGATCCACTGTCATCTGTCATGTACAGTGACCTGCTGTGGTTATTTACTGAGGTCAATGGGTTGCCTGCATGATTTGCTTTTCAGAAGTGATCGTTGTCGTCATGTTAAATGAGCAAGCATGATATTGTCAGCATAGGTTTAAAGGTGTTTTAATGTACAGTGTGCTGTATATAACTGTGGATCTGCAGTGTAGGGATAAGAAATAATAATTAACCATTTACAGTTCTGACAGTTGCATGGGATTAGGGAGAGATGTACGTCTGTGTAGGTCAAGCAATCAATAATCTAATGTGTAAGGTTAGGCTCTTATCTTTAGGTTTTCATTTCATTCTGCTACTTAACAGAGGTAATATGGATAAATGTGCTATCATGATATTTCATCATCTGTCTTCTATGTTTAAAGATTAAAATTAATTGTGGTAAATGTTGTCAGCATGATGCAAATACAGTTTATTTTCTTAGTGACCTTTTTAAACAGTGTTGCTTTGAAAAAGTTTTGTAGTCTGGGATGAGATACAATCACATTATTATTAACATTTGTTATCAGACATTATAAAGTGCTCTGTACAGTGCCTGTGCTTATTTGGACAGTGACAATCTAAAGTCTCAATAAATCTATTTTATAAATAAATATAATATTTCCAACATTATTTGTGGTAAATTGATTACACTCTTGCTGTTTTGTGTTGTGTCAAATTATTCAGCCTTAACCAGTGTGATTTTTTTCATTGTGTTTCCCATTACAGTCTTTACTTGCCATATTAAGTGAAAAAGTATGTTGAGTGTTGGCATGACAAACAAGACATTCAGTCCGTGATGGCACATTCCTGCCTGCAGGGAGTTTTTCAATTACCAATATTAATCATAATGCTATCTACTCTAAATAGTGTCTGTTGTAGGTGGGGCTGTTCAACAGTTGCTCAACAGTTATTCACATTGTTCAAGTGGGTGTTCCCTTCTGTTCTTAGCTGTGTTAACACAAACTGTTATGGTGATGGTTGGGCAAAACATCCATTAGACTGGGTGTAAAATCATTACTTCACCTGTGTGTTTGGACATTGTGTCCTTGACTTTCTATTCTATGAATTATTTTTCCAGAGACACAGTCACATTGAGACAGTACAGTCAGTGTCAATATTATTTGCCATGACATCATCTGCGACAGGCACGGCCTCTCATCATGTGTCATCATGAGTCTTCTGAGCACTGATTTTGAATCAGTCTTTCCATCTTATGCCATCCTATGGAAAGTGCAGCACTTCCTCTAGTCAACAGCGCTGTTAAAGGCACTAAGCTATGAGTGTGTGGCTAATAAGAGAGACAAACAGATTATCTTCTCTTTTCTACAGTGAAAATCAGCAGTGATATTGAAGTGCTGCAACGGGCTTCCTCTTTTGGTCTTTGGGAGTAGTGTTAGATGCACTTGCTTTGTATCCCAAATGTGCATAAAGCCCACATCAATCCGTGTTTTGTCATTATGACAGAAACCATGTAAAGTCTTTAAAACTGCCCCTTTTTATTAGAAAAATTAAGATTTAAAGGTCATTCTCTGTGTACCTGATTACATAAAGATATTAAGCTGCAGGTTCTGCAGTGAGAGGACAGTGGTATCAGCTTTCACTCCATAGTAAACAGTTTTTCCTCATGGCAATCTACAGCACTGTGCATGGTCATGGTGGCATCAAACAGCCTGGGTATGTAGTGTTTCTCTGTGTGTGTACATGTCTTCTTTTGGTTGTGTGGACAAATTTTAGTTTGAGACCATCGTGAGGACATTTTGCCTGGTCCTCACACCTTCAAAGGGTTCTTTGAGGGTTCGCACTTGGTTTTCGGGTTCAGGTTAGGGTTGGAATTCAGGAATGCACATGTCAACAAGTGTCCTCAAAATTCATGTATCTGTGTGTGTGCATGCTTTTGCTGTGCAGAGCAGATCACAGTTGCAGCTGTTAAAATTGAAACAGAGGAGCTCATCAACAGAAGAGCAGAAGTAGAATAGAATGGAAAGCTTTTATTGTCATTGCATTTAAAATTCAACGAAATTTAGAGTGTTCCTCCTGATTTGTGCATGCAAGGTAAAAAAGAACACATTGCACACGAGAGAATGCTTGCACACAATATGTCACACAGTTGAAAAAAAAACAAAAAAAAAAACTTATTAAATAGATAAAAGAACAATAAAGTGGCAGTCTTCAGATTGCACCAAACTGCATAAACCGGATGATTTAATTTTCAAGGTAAAATACAGTACAATTTTATTTGTATAGCACCTTTCAACAAAGTGCTTTACTTAAAACACACTGTAAGACTTAAAGATATTAAATAAAGCAAAACATCAAAAGTAGAAAATTGGTATTTTTTTTGTATTTTATTTCTGTGCATTCCATCTTTGTAATAATTCTCTGTAATCAAACACAAGGCAGTAAAATAATTTTGACATGTAATCAGTTAATATGTTACAGTTCTCTTATCTCTGGCTTTTCCTGTTGTTCTACTGTATTTTGGTGGCAACTAAATTTTTAAGTGTTGAGTTTGTTACATAGGAACAAATGTATTTTGAATGTAATAAGTGATTTTGAATCCACTGATGAACATTAACCACTACACTGGGCAGATGTGCTACTCATTCAAAATAAAAGATATTAAAAAATAAACTATGCATTTGATGCAGTCACAGATATGTCACCTTGTTTTTCTTTAAGAAAAGCTATTAAGACATACAATTCTTTCATAAAATCTTAAGGCCCCTTCACTTTTTTCACATTTTATTATATTGCTGCTTTATGCTAAAATCATAAAAATTTCTTCCCTCATCAATCTACACTCAGTAGCCCTTTGATGACGAAGATAAAACAGAATTTTAGATTTTTTGCACATTTACTAAAAACACAAAAATGAAATATCACATTGGCATAAGTATTCAGACCCTTTACACTGTACTTAGTTGTAGTTACACCTTTGGCAGCATTTACAGTCTCAAATCTTCTTGACATGACGAGCTTTCTACACATGGATTTGGATTTACTGCCATTCTTCTCTGCAGATCCTCTCAAGCTCTGTCAGGCTAGATGGGGACCATTGGTGGACATGTCTCTGTACGTTTAATTGGGTACACGTCAGGGTTCTGGTAGAGCTACATCAGGATATTTCTTCTGGTAATTGTCCTGTTGGAGGGTGAACCCCTTAGCCTAGTCTGAGGTCCTCGATGCTCTGGACCAGGTCCTCATTAACGATACTCTGTACTGTGCCCTGAGAGGTCTGCCTGTCCCTGCCACTGAAAAACACCCCAACAACCTGATACTGCCACCACCTTGCTCTACTGTTGGGATGATATTGTGAAGGTGAGGAACTGTGCATGGTTTCTTCCAAACATGACACTTAGAATTGGAGCCAAACAGTTCAATGGCTTCATCAGACAAGACAGAATCTTGTTTCTCACAGTCAGTTTCTCAGTTTCTCAGAGTCCTTTAGGTGCTTTAGGTGCACATTTCCATTATTTGTTACCCATACACTGCTGACACTGCTGATATCTTGGTTTGTTGCTACCCTTTAGCTTTGCTTAATAAAACCGTTAAATGGTGACATTTGTGAAAGTTCACACTATTGCGAGAAGGAGCCACCTTGTAACAGACCTTATATAGACAGGTGTGTGCTTTTCCAAATCATGTACAATCAGCTAAATCTACCACAGATGGATTAAAAAAAAATCTAAATTTCTCTTTTCACTTTGTCATTATTGAGTGTAGATTGATGAGGAAAAAAATCAATTCAAATGATTTTTAGATTTTCTGAATGAACTATTAAGTATCTTATACAGTTACCATGGATCCCATATTAAATATTTAACAGGATTTTATTGATGTTCCTTATTTGTGTTAAGTTTCCCTTTTTAACATGACTATGGGGAGATACATCTTTGTGAGTGGAGCTCTTGTGCTGCTTTATAAGTTTACACTGTCCAATGTCAGTCACTTGGTTTCTTTTTTTTCCTTCTTTTTATTTTTATTATTATTATTATATACTATATATTATTATTATTATTTTTTATATAATAAGCATTCATCCTGTATGAGCGTACAGTTTAAGAAAAGAAGCTTTTTACTGCAACAATCAGAAGAGAGCAGGTACCCTGTATGTGACTTTTTTCACTCAATACCTTGATCTGTTCTTTATCAATTCATCACGCTGCGTAATAAGTCTTTCTTTGTTGAAGCTCATTTTCAGCTGTGCAGTCAGCTGCTCAAACTACCACCACTACAGGATTTTGTCTTTCAGAACCAGGGAGCAAAGGTTTGGGCTCTTCTCTTTTCATGTCAAAACATGTTTTCATTTTGTGTTTTGGAAAATGTTGTCAGGAGGTACTGCATGAGCTTTGATTACAGTTACTGCCGCACAGTGCAGGGCTTTATTTTCTTCTTTGTAGTTTAGTGATTCACTTCTTAGTCTCTTCTTTAAAATTTTTTCGGTTCTCCTCCAGGGTGAGTGTGTAAAATACAGGAAGCAGAAAATGGTGGTGCATTCAAAACTCATTTATTCTTTATTCCACTCATGTTGCACGGAGAATAAAGAAACTTAAACACTACAATTAAACACTATTCTTGAAGATCCAGTTAAAGGCTTCACTCTTCATCATGTGATTTCTGTACAAAGAAAACAAGATTAGAAAAGATTCCATGACATAATTCTTAATTACATATAGCATCTCTCTGGATCATTACTGACCTTAGCAACAGAGTCTCGGCTCTTGGCTCTCAGCTTGTTGACCTGGGACTCTGCAATGTCGGCCCTCTCCTCTGCTTCCTCGAGCTCATGCTGCAACTTTCGCAGCTTGCTTAGATTTGTGTTGGACTGTTCTTCCTACAAAATCAAGATTAGTGTGTGAAAATTGTTAAATTCTGACTGTAGCTTGGGACTAACCCATAAAAAGAAAAAGGACAATGTTTTCTTAAACAGTGGTGTAGTATTTTAGCTTACAGCCTCCTCTGCAGCCCGCTTGTATGACTTGACTTTGAGTTGAAGTTTCTCCACCAGGTCCTGCAGGCGGCTCAGATTCTTTTTGTCCTCCTCTGTCTGTTTAATTAATTCAGAAGAAGTATTTGCTCAGTATCAACATTTTCATATTTTTGCTGAATTGTTATCACAGAAAATATGCATCTAGAGGATACCTGGTAAGTGAGCTCTTTGATGCGTCTTTCATACTTGCGAATTCCTTTGACTGATTCACCACTTTTCCTTTGCTCCATATCCACCTCATTTTCCAACTCTTTCACCTTGAAGCATAAGATATTAATCACACTTTTACAAGTTTGTTCAAGGCAGTAAAGCCTGAATTGTACACTAGTATGCAAGATAACACAGTGGGAATCAGAAGTATTTACCCTGGCCTCGAGCTTCTGGACCTGCTTCTTTCCACCTTTCATGGCTATTTGCTCAGCTTCATCCAGACGATGTTGCAGGTCTTTGATGGTTTGCTCCATGTTTTTCTTCATACGCTCCAGGTGAGCACTGGTGTCCTGCTCCTTCTTCAGCTCCTCCGCCATCATGGCAGCATCAGTAATGGCCTTCTTGGCCTTCTCCTCAGCATTTCTGCACTCCTGCACAGCCTCCTCCACCTCATTCTGAAGTAGGGTGGAGTCTCCCTCCAGCTTTTTCTTCTGGTTCAGTAAGCTGGTGTTCTGTAGGGAGAGTTAGGGAACATTAGTATGCAATATTATAAACTAATTTGGGTACGCTGAAAAACTGTAATACAGTGATTAAAGAAACTCTTGACATGCCTGGGAGTGCAGCAGCTGAACTCTCTCACTGACATCCAGCAGTTCCTGCTCAGCCAGTTTACGACCTCTCTCAGTTTGCTCCACCAGAGACCTCAGCTCATCAAGTTCAGCCTGCAGCAGGTTGTTACGTCTCTCCACAATTGCAATGTTCTCCTTCAGATCATCATTGGCACGGAGAGCATCATCCAGCTGCAGCTGGGAGTCCTGTCAAAAGAGAAAATCAAATTCTTTCTGTGACTAAAAGAACAAAGAAAATAATCCATAAACATGTCCTCATCACTGTTAGGACCTAGGGCGTACCTTCAGATGAGTATGGACTCCCTTGAGCTGCTTCTGTGCCTCTGCTGCCAGCCTGTTGGCCTGGCTCAGCTGGATCTCCATCTCATTGAGATCTCCCTCCATCTTCTTCTTAATCCTGAGAGCCTCATTCCTGCTGCGAGTCTCAGCCTCTAGGGAGCTCTGCAGAGTGTCTACCACTCTCTGATGGTTACGCTTGGCCTGCTCCATCTCTTCATCCTTCTCAGCCAGCTTGCGCTCAATGTCAGCCTTCACCTGGTTGAACTCAAGCTGAGCACGCAGGATCTTACCCTCCTCATGCTCCAGAGAGCCCTGGAAGAACAGTCTCTTCTATTAATATGCTTTTTTTTAACAATACTAGATATATTGATATCAAAAGCAAACTTGTGGACCTCAGCTTCTTCCAGAGCTGCTTGTATCTCAGCCTTCTCCTGCTCCAGCTGTTTACGGACCTTCTCCAGCTCGTGGATGCTTTTTCCTCCCTCACCAAGTTGTTCAGTCAAGTCAGAAATTTCCTCTGGTTGTGGCATATCCATTTATTTGATTACTCTCCCAACCTCGCTACTGTACTCTGTAATTGATATTATAAGACAAATCATGTTTTCACATCTTCCTACCTTGGAGATTCTTGTTTTCTCGTTTCATGGTCTCCAGATGATCCAGAGATTCTTCATAAGAGTTCTTCAATTTGAAGAGTTCGGTGCTAAGAGTACGAGCATCTTTCTGGGCACTTTCCAGCTCAGTCTGGGACTCCTCATACTTCTGCTTCCACTCAGCAAGGACCTAGTTAAACAATAATCAGAATTAGATTTACTCTATATTAATTAATCCATTCAATAATTTTCTTTCTCATATTACCTTGTCAAAATTTCTCTGTTTCTTGTCCAGAGCTGCAGCAGCAGCATTGGATCTCTCCACATCCACCATGAGATCCTCAATCTCACCCTGGAGCCTATGTTTGGTTTTCTCCAGGGAGGAACATTTAGCATTAACAGCCTCCACAGCTTCTTCTGCATCTTGCAGACGCTGTGCCAGTTTCTTCCTATTTGAGAAAATACTTGTCACAACTGTTCTCCATATTTCTAAAATTATGGCAAAGAGGAAACAGATGTTCTTACTTTGCATCTTCCAACTCCTCAGTCCTCTGGATGGCATCAGTCTCGTACTTGGTTCTCCACTGAGCCACCTCAGAGTTGGCCTTGGACATGTTGCGCTGAAGCTCAGCTTTGGCCTCCTGCTCCTCCTCAAACTGCTCCCTCAAGAGATCACAGTCATGGCGAGCAGACTGCACTGCATGGGCAAGTGCATTCTTGGCCTATGAGGGGATAGTCCAAGCTGTGTTAAACATACTGTGAAATCATGTACTATCCATCTGGAAACTGTATTTATGGTAAGTTAAGTTACCTTGACTTCTTCCTCTAGCTGTCTCTTGAGGTCTTCAGTCTGCTGAGTGTAAGACTGCTTCCCTCTGGTCAGCTGGGAGACCAAGGAGTCCTTCTCCTCCAACTGTCTGGCAAGCTCACCTTTTGTTAAGGAAGAAAATTATCCTTTTTTTCTTAATTATATATTCTATTTCAAAGATTCAAAGAACCGTCTTACCATTCTCAGTTTGAAGCTTTGCTTTCTGCATGGTGAAATCATTTATGATACGCTGGCCTTCATCACTTTTAGTCCTCAATTCACTCAATTGATCTTCAAGAGTGCGACACATTTTCTCCAAGTTAGTCTGAAAATAAAACAAAACTTAACACATTTGAAGGAACTCTTTCATTCAGACATCTTTAACCATAGAATAAAACTGACATCATGCCTTTCAGTTTGTTGGGGTAATTTATTGGCCATACTCACTTTGGACTTGATGATCTGCTCCATGTTGGAGACCACATCATCCAACTCCAGTCTGAGTTCACTCTTCTCTTTCTCCAACTTCTGTTTCACTCTTTGCAGGTTGTCAATCTGCTCTCCGAGGTCAGCCACACTGTCTGCATTCTTCTTTCTCAGTGCAGCAGCAGTGGCTTCATGCTGCAGAGTGGCCTCTTCAAGGTCTCTGCGCATCTTCTGAAACTCAGCCTCTCTCTTCTTGTTCATCTCAATCTGGGCAGCAGTGGCTCCTCCAGCCTCCTCCAGCCTCTCACTGATCTCCTCCAGCTCTCTGGCCAAGTCAGCCCTCTGTTTCTCCACCTTACCACGGGCAGCTCGTTCTGCCTCCAGCTCTTCCTCCAGTTCTTCAATGCGAGCCTAAGATGTACAATTTCCATTAAGCGTTCAGAGTAACAAGCACAACAATGTCATTTAAATGAGAAAAATGAAGGCTGTGTTAATGTCAGCTGACCTGTAGCTCCTTCAGTTTCTTTTGAAGTTGGGCCCCCAGTGCTTGTTCATCTTCAATCTTGCTGAGAAGTTGACTGATCTCAAAGTCCTTTCTGTTAACAGAAGATATATATTCAGCAAATTATTTCTACGTGAGATTTTTCTGACTTTTCATTGGGTAACGCTATTACCAGACTAGAACATCAGTATGAATCTAGAAAACCCCAGATTACATTAAATCATTAAATTTATTAATTTAATTAAATTTATGGTTCAAGTGGTGGAAAGATTGTAGTTATAAACTATGGTTAAGGTAAGGCAACAAAAAATATTGGATAAAGGAAGGGAAACTTGGTGTAAGGGCTACCATTGACTGCAGCTCTGTGACAGGGCAGGAATTCTAGTCTCCTGTCAGATTTGTTACACATTCATCCACAACCCAAATCTTGGGGGGTCACCCCACTTCCTGCACTGGCACTGTACATTGACATTGGATGTCAATTGTGCGGTGGAAGAGGAAACCTACTTCTTCAGCTTCTCTTCTAGTTGCTGCTTGTCGTTCTCCAGGTCCATTAGGCTCTCCTGGCTCAACTTCAGATCTCCTTCCAGTTTCCTCTTTGCTCTCTCAAGGTCCATCCTCACCTTCTTTTCTTGTTCTAAAGAACCTTCAAGCTATTTCACAGCATAGAAAAACAGATTTACTGTATAATACCTCAGACGTTAGAGTTATTGAGTCCAGATTCTGATGAACTTATGTAAGATTATACTCACATCATCGACTTGCTGCTCCAGCTTGGATTTGGCCTTGGTCAGAGTGTTGACTTTATCCTCCTCACTCTGCAGGTCATCCAGCGTTTGCTGATGAGCCTCCTGAAGAGCTTTCTTCTCTTTGGTCAACTTGGCAATGATTTCATCCAAAGCTGCCATCTCTTCAGTCAAGTTTTTAACCTTAAAAACAAATTACAAAGTCGATGTTACATCAGGGATGTAGAAACATTCTTCATGAATACATATTAAACTTCATTATTAATACTTCAACACCCAATATTCCCTCCCTCTGTTTTGGTCTCCACCAATTCCTCTCTTTAGCGGCTGAACACTCCATTATGTTCACCAGCTAGTCTCTAACTCTCTGTCTTCTGTCTGTTGCTTGTGGGTAGCTTGTATTATGTTTATTGGTGTTTTCTGCTGCTTGAAACAACACCATGAGAGTGGTGAGAGCTAACCAAACAAATAATAAAATTGTGAATCATAAAACCAAAAAACAATGAGCTCAAAGATGCTAAAACTGAACTGCAGATAATTCTCATTGGTTTATCTCTATGAGACTCCTCTCACATTACACATAAAATATTGTTAATAGTTCAACTACCTTGTTCTCAGTGGCATGCTTTTCCTTTTCCACTTTAGCCAGAGACAGCTCCAGATCATCAATGTCCTTCTTGAGTTCTGAGCACTCGTCCTCCAGCTTCCTCTTCTTGGCAGTAAGCTCTGCATTCATCTCCTCTTCATCCTCCAGTCTTTCTGTCAGCTCTTTGGCTTTGGCCTCAAGCTGGATCTTGCTCTTGATCAAACCCTCACAGCGCTCCTCAGCATCTACAAGATTATCTTGTTCCTGCAGACAGTAGATTTATCAAATGTTGTTATTCATCACATTTTTAAGTAAATCCTTGCAAGTTTTAGGTAAACTGAATGACTTATCCTACAGATTGGACTTGGAGCTGCAAGTTGTTCTTCTCTTGAAGAAGGGTGACCATCTTTTCCTCCAGCTCTTTTTTGCGGGCTTCAGATTTAGCATATGCCTCTTTAAGCTTCATGAACTCCTCCTTCATGTTTGCCATTTCCTTCTCAGTCTCAGCTGATTTCAGAAGTGGTTTGATCTTAAAGTACATCTTCATCCAGGGCCAATTCTTGACTCCCATGAAGGCACGTACGTTCCACTGGATCACCAGTAAGGCATCCCTGTGGATAACGTCAGTAAGGATGAATCCATTTTTCACAGTACCTTGTTTACAGTAAATGTGGCGGGTTAAGAACCAACCTGCGCTCAACAATCTTCTGGAACTCGATCCTGGCAAGTATCCCTCTGGCTCTTGCTTGAATTCTAGTGATGATGAGAGCGAGACGATCATCTCTCATCTCCTCAAGAACACCCAACAGTCCAGCTTTGAAGAAAACCTGATATTGACAGAATTAACAGTTTTTTATAAAACACATGAACCCTGCTCTTTTTAGTTAATATAGAAACAGAAACCGACCTTTGTGTGACCCAGTTTATACTGCTCATGGTCAATATCCAGAGAACCCAGCAATTTTTCTGCTGCTTTCTTGTTGTCAATGAACTGTCCCTCAGGGATAGAATTAGGGTTCAAGATGCGGTATCTGAAATGATATAGCCGTGACGTCATTAATATTATTGAATAAAGTATAAGGATAAGCCAGTCTGGATCAAGTTCCTGATTTAGTCTGTTTATGATGTTCTCTCACAGCCAATACAACCTTGTCTGCTGGGATCCAGCAGACACACAAATTTGTCCAATTTGCTAGGGAAGATGTCATGAGTCATGTTGTTGTCTGAAGGCTCTGGTGGAAGAGCACTACCAGTGGCATCATGGCTAGATGCTTAGGGCAATAGCAGTTACTAGCAGCACAGTGGTTATCAACGGAAAACACTGGCAACCAACAAGGAAATAAGGAATTGGAAAACCTACTTCTTGCCACTGTTTGAAACTTAAAGCTGACCTAGGGAGGCAGTTGAAGTTCTTAGACACCATCACAGAGACCGCACACAGGCTAGGTGTGTCCAGATTTCCAAAACAGTAATGCAAGTACTCCTGCTGGAATGGACTGTACACACTCTCTACACATACCTAGCACTGAACACAAGTATTGCAACCAAAGGCGGGTGCCGAGTTGCTCTCTCATTACCTCCCCTGTTTTTATACCAGCCCTTTGTCAGTTGCCAGATTGTTTCATATTTCAGGTCTCAGTGTATCTCCCTTTATGTTGTTCATGCTGTGGACTCTCATTCCAGCTACCTTATCTGCTATCAGTATTTTGCTACCTGTTGTCTGTTACCTGCCTGCCTGTATTTAAACCCGGTCTTCTTCATCTAACCCTGCTCTGTTAAAGTAACTTCACTGCACCAGCCTGCCAGTTGTGACATGAAAGAATAATAAATAGAATCAGCTTTTCTTGCCTTTGTTTAAAGTCTCCATATTGAATCCTGTTGGGGAATCCCTTCCTGCAGATCCTGATGCCTTCCAGCACACCGTTACAACGCAGCTGGTGCATCACCAGAGGATTCTCCATGGCCCCAGGAGTCTTGGTCTCATTGGGGATGATGCAGCGTACAAAGTGTGGATGAGTTGACCTGAGGTTGGTCATGAGTTTGTTCAGGTTCTCCTGTACATGTAGGAAATAAATATCAATTTGTTCTGTGTGCCAAAACCTAAGCCATGCAGTATATCAAACCTTAGACATAGTTTACCCTGTGCAGTGCTGACACAGTCTGGAAGGAAGAACCTTTCTTTTTTCCTCCCTTTCCCCCCTTGCCTCCTGCTTCCTGGGCTTTGTGGAAGGGTGATATAATAGTTTAAGTGTCATTTTCTTACACACTGATATTTTGGACAAATCATGGACAATAATAAACAATATGGTAAAATATGGCTTACCCGAATCTGCACCAGCATACCCAACAAACAGTAGAGCCAGTAATTTCAGGGTGGACTTCTGATACAGTCCAACCACAGTCTCATTCAGTGGGTCCTTGTTCTTCTCCAGCCAGTTAGTGATGTTGTAATCAACAGTACCAGCATAATGAACCAGGGAGAAATGAGCCTCTGGTTTCCCCTTAACAATCCTGGGCTTCTGGAAGTTGGGACTTTTACCCAGATGGTTGTCATACAGCTTGGCTTTAAATGTTGAATCACTAGCTTTGGGGAACATGCACTCCTCTTCAAGGATGGACATGATGCCCATGGGCTGAAAAAAGGAATTGATTTTAATTCACTGAATGTAAGCTTTTGCTTTTGTTAGATATTAATTTTCATCACCACTGATATCCAATTTAACTCTTCACCAACCTTTTCAATGAGTTCAATGCAGGCTGCCAAGTCCATACCAAAGTCAATGAATTCCCATACAATCCCCTCTTTCTTGTACTCCTCTTGCTCCAACACAAACATGTGGTGGTTGAAGAACTGCTGCAGCTTCTCATTAGTGTAGTTGATACACAGCTGCTCAAAAGTGTTGAACTGTATATTCAAGGAAATATTTGATGAAGATTATATATTCGTAAGATAAGTTTTCCTGTTTCCATGTTCATCCTCTCAAAGCTAGAGCTGATTTTATGTAGCATGTTCATTAAAATGTCTGACACTCACATCAAAGATCTCAAATCCAGCAATGTCCAGCACACCAATGAAGTACTGGCGAGGTTGTTTGGTATCCAGAGACTGGTTGATTCTCACGACCATCCACAAGAACATTTTCTCATACACTGACTTGGCCAGAGCACCAATAGAGTAGTACACCTCAAAAATTGCAAGTAATTAGATTAGCATTTGAACTCATTTTACTTCCTTAATTCCCAAAAGAACTCAAAAGAACTCAATGCAGTTCTTGCTTCTTCAGCTCACCTGCTGAACACTCTGACCTTTGGTGACCCACTCATTGCCTACTTTCACTCTTGGGTGACACAGGCCTTTGATTAGGTCAGCAGAGTTCAGGCCCATCAGATATGCAACTTTGTCAACGTCTGAAAATGGATTTTGTTTAGATCATGCCTTTACTATATCTTTTTGTTTGAAAGAGACTAGAATTTGTTATAGTGACACTCTTATTTTAATAATATACAGGAAGTGACTGTGTCCTGGTCCTTTACCCTCTGTGCCATCGGGTTCTGCCTGCTCTTCCCTCTGCTTCTGTTTAAACTTCATGTTTCCATAATGCATGATGGCTCCAGTCAGCTTGTAGATGCCATTCTTCTCCTCTTGGGTGAAACCCAGGACATCAAAAGCTTCCTATAACAACAGAATGACACATGAATTAGTAGTGAAACTGTATGTGTGGAGTTTTTAACAAGCACCCAGTTTCACCTACATCAGTAGCCATCAGCTCTTCTGCGTCATTGATGGAGGCCACGGTTGTCTCTCCTTGAGAGATGTAGGCATAGTCATAGGGGTTGTTGGTGATCAACAGCATTTCTGTGAATAAAAAGAATTTCTAGTCTTCTTTCTAGTGTGTATGTTATATTTTTGAGAGTCAAAAATATTTTTCATTAAATACTCACCCAGCAGTTCTGGTTTCCTCTGGGACAGAATCTGGTAGAAGATGTGGTAGTCTCTCTCAGCCTTTAGCTGATAAGTGACACGAGATTTCTCCAGAAGATCTGACAACACAGAGCTTATTGTTATTAGGGTGAGTTCTTTTGCTGGGAGAAATCTTTGCCTAACTTTATTCATTAATTTAATTTATTAATTTAATTTATATATGTTCTGTGTGCTTACAAGTTTCAATATCAGCTGAAGACAGTTTGCCACTGACTCCAAAATGGATTCGAATAAATTTACCCTGTAATGACAAAATATTTTTTGATACTTTGAACATAGCACAGTCTAATTGATAGTTGGGTTCTTTGAAATTAACCAAACTTACAAATCTGGAGGAATTGTCATTTCTGATGGTTTTTGCATTTCCAAAAGCCTCCAGAGCAGGGTTGGCCTGGATGATTTGATCCTCCAAGGTGCCCTGTGGATTTAATGGATGCCAAATTTAAGCTGTAGTTCAAAACTTCATCTTTTATTTTGATCATAATATGAACAGTGAAACAAACCTTCTTCTCCTGACTAACATCCTTCTTTCCAGAAACAGCTGCAATGCTGGCAAAGTACTGGATGACTCTCTTGGTGTTCACAGTCTTTCCTGCACCAGATTCCCCACTGGGGATGAAAAACATTCAACATATAACTGAACATTTTGTAAAAACATGACCTCTATTCTCCAAATTGAAAAAGCATATGATGTTGAAGAATTACTTACGTGATAAGGATAGACTGGTTTTCTCTGTCTGCAAGATTTAAGACAGTGTTCAGTGTTAGGTCAGTTTTATTTAAATGCTTACATAGTGTCAAAAAGGATTAGAATTTCTTAAAGGTCCCATATTCTACACTTGTCCAGTGTTTTATTGGAAGATTTGATATCCATAAGAAGATTTATTTGTCATTTTAAGAACCAAAAACCATCCCAATGTAGTTTTACGTTTCCTCTCTCAAACTTCTCTCTGGAGATCTAGTAAAATCAGGTCGGTGAGCCTGAGCCTCTCTTCTGATTGGCTTGCTGTTTTCTGAGTGGTTGAATAAAAATATAGCAGAGATCAGGTAAACACTCAGAGAAACCGAGTCCTGCAGTGTTGGATGGCGGGTCCAGGTGGGCAGGGCTTGAGGCATGGCTGTGGGTGATGACTGCTTTATTGTGACATCACAAAGTTACAGAGGTCCTGATGGCTCAGTTTCTGAATACAGGCTGTGTGCATTTATCTGTGGACTGGACGCTTTTATACTTTCACAGTATTAATATAGCACCTAGACCTGCTTTATAATAACAAAAGACATGGAAATCTCACTTTACACAATATGGGACCTATAGTCATGTTTTACAAAGATCTCAACATACCTGCCAGCATGTACTGGTAGGCATTGTCTGAGATGGAGTAGATGTGAGGAGGAGCTTCACTCCTCTTCTTTCCTCTGTAAGCGGTGACCACAGCCTTATCGTACACTGGCAGCCACTTGTAGGGGTTGACAGTCACACAGAACAGCCCTGAGTAGGTCTGTAGACAAAGATACACACAGCAAGTCTTTTTCATTGGACTGCAGGTTGTGTACAGTGGAGAGATCTGCAGGTTTGTGGTCATTACTCACATAGATCATCCATGCTGCATAACGCTCTTTGAGGTTAAACAGCACAGCAGGTTCATGGAGGAAGGTGAACATCGCCATGTCCTCAATTTTATCAAACTTTGGTGGGTTCTGAGGGTGGACATCTGCCTCCTTCACAGTTACTGTCTACAATCAGACATACATGTTAACTGTGTTGCTTTGCTCTATACCAAGGTTCAATACTCTAACTAGATAAAAAAAATACACAGTTGTGTTTACACTATACCTTCCCCTCTTCAGTGTCAACAGTGACTTTGTCGCCATCTCTACTTGTGATTGTGGCTTTAACATACTCCACCTCAGGGTCAGGCACAAAACACTGCCTCTTCATGTCGAAGGGTCGAGTCTGGGCCTCCAAGCGCTCCTTGTCTGACTTTCTCAGGAAGGGAGCAGCGGGCCCAAACTCTGCCATAATGGCGTCACTTGACATGTTGAAAGCTGTGAACCAAGGAAATGGTTTTAAAGTATTTTGATTTCATGGTCACTGGGGTAGCACTTGTAGAATTTATAAGTTAATTTCCCTGAAATTAGGTTCCCTGAACCTGATGTTCTTATACAATGTTAGTAAATCAGCTGTCTTTAGTGTTTTTTGTCAGCTTGATGAAAGACATTTACACATAATTCACAGAGGGTTTGGTAGCTACCAGTACTAGTAATAAAGTTTAAAGAGTATTCATTTTCATGAATTTTATTTTGGAAACCAAACAACATGGAGCTACTTACCTGTTTCGTCTTCCTCTCCTGCTTGATAGATTTGGTGTCCTGGGTGTCTAGAAAGCATTGACAGATGCCATTTTATTTTCAGTATGTGACATGATAGTTAAGATGTGATAAAGCATATGTGCATATACCTGCAGGTGCTGTGTTCCTGTCCTTATTCATCCTCCTGAACCCCTCTTTATACTTATCCAGGAGGCAGTGCTTCCACACTCAGCCGCCCTGTAAGGAAACAGGGAGAAAACAAAGGACACTCATCAAAAAAAGAACATCTTTATTTGGAAATAAAGGTGTGGACAACTAGAAGAGTCATGTAACGATTAGTTATTCCAACTGAAGGTTATGTTCTGGTCTTAGATCAGCATCTATTTTAGTATTCTCCCTTAAGTGGCTGAAAAGCCACCAAAATCATAAAAATGTGAAACTATATATATATATAATATATATATATATATATATATATATATATGTGTGTGTGTGTGTGTGTGTGTAAGATGTCTCAGTTATTTTTGATATATGAAATATTTGAAAATAATTTCCAGCATATTATGCAGTTAGAAATGTGTACATATATTTATTCTAGAAACTATACAAAGGCCTTGAGTTTCAAGAAACATTTTCTAATAGTAACTACAGTAAGACCTGCATCTGTTGGCCTGTCACAACAATACTAAGCACTGTCTGGGTGTCTGCAAACTATAGTATTGTCAAAGATAAACTTGTGAATTTTTGATTTGGATTCCTACTTCTGGTCCTTGTTTGACTCCGAATGGACCTCAGCTGACCCACCTCCATCTATAATAAAAGATCAAGTATGACAGTTGCTTGCTTTCAAAGGCTTCAGTGTCCATACTGTAAATAAATACATTTATCATACAGAACACTTAGCACCTCCCACACATACACATCATTAATGACAACAGGTCAATGATTGTAATAATTATCACATTAACAGAAGAGATCCTTAAATCACTTGTTTGTTGACTGGACCACCTGAAGACCTCCTCAAGAACCACACAAGCCCTTTTGACTTTAACAACTTCACACCCTAGGGTTCACCGTGACCTTGTAAGTCTTGACAGTTGGTTGTCAGCACCCAGCGTACCATTCCTCAGCACATCAAGGGCAGCGCTGAGGCTGTAATTCCCAGCTGTCTTGTGTCCTTCTACAGTTAACACTTATGATGGTAATTCACAAGCCTTCCTATATGCAGAAGGGGCCTTGTTCAGTTGTTCTAGTTGGTACTTGGACAGATATGGAAGGTAGTTAAAAGCCAATTTTAGGTGAAATTGTACTTTTTTGGTTGTTGTTGTTTTGTAGATTAATCATCTTTGCATAGTTTACAAAGACATATTACACATTCAGCTGTGATGTGTGAGGAGTTATTCCAGATACTCTGGTTCCCATTAATTTTTCCCATAGATAATGTTGCTGACTCAAAGTCTGGATCAGCATGAAACTCTCCTGCTTCATTTGTCAGTACAACTACAGTACAAAATATCTGCTCCTTTGATAGAAAGTCAAAACATCCAAATTTTGTCCAGTAATTAAGAATTTGGTTAGTGGGGCAGGTGAGCCATTAATGGCAGGTGACAGCTGAAGATCTTACAATCTGAATTAAGCAGAATTAGCAGCTTAAATCAGTTCACTGTTAAATTCTGCATTCATTTTGAAAAATTCCAGCAGCTGTGGAGTCACGTTTAGTTAACCACTGTAACAACAAAGAGTTTAAATTTCACTCGTGCTCTGAACTGGAATTTGAAAGACATAAGCATTCCATGCAGAGATGGTCCAAAGAAACTTTGACATTTTGGAAAATATGCTTATTTTCTTTCATGCTAAGGACTGATACCTGATACCTTTCACATAGTAAATATAAAGCTCCAGTCAAAAGCCTGATAGCTTAGCTGAGCATGAAGATTTGAAACAAGGGGAAACAGCTAGCCGAAGGTAACAAAATCCACTTATCACTGCCACTAAGGCTCATTGATTAACATTTTGTATCTTGTTCATTTAATACATACAAGCTGTTTCCACCTGTTTCCAGTGTTTATGCTAAGCTAAGATAACAGGCTGCTGGCTGTAGCTTCATATTTACTATGTGAAAGGGATCAGGTATCAGTCCTCAGCATGAAAGCAAATAAGCATATTTATAGAGAGACATACAGACTGTCATATCAATCTTCTTATCTAACTAAAAATAGCACACTATCCCTCAAAGGAAAAGTCAGGATATCTCAGCCATTCGCAGTTCCTCCAGACTTTATGAAAGTTCAGTTGTAAATCTCAGAATACCCTTTAATAAAATGTAAACAAAACAAACTGATGCTGCTGAGGTAACAGAACTATATACATCAACAGCCTTCTATTGTCTCTAATTCAGTTACCATATGTGCTCCTAACTTTTTGTAAGTTTAAATCAAACACAATGCTCAGATGTTGATATTTAATGTTCATTTAACATTCATTTTTTGTCAAGTTACTGTCAAGAAACTTACAGTTCAACTTTATATTAAAAGTGGACATTAATCATTTGAAGCACAAGGAAAACATTTTTATATTTCTACTAATAATGTATTGACTACTCAGACTTTATTCTTGTGTCATATTTAAAAATGTGGCATTACTTTAACATTTTAAATCACATACATGATAACACTAGCATACATTATGTGACAGTCTTCTGCATCAGTTCATCTCCTATTTATAAACAATGGAGTGTGATCAGATGTCAGCCAAAAGGCTCACCAGCACAATGTCTTGAAAAGAAAGCAGGGTGGGCCACGAGGTGTTTACGGCACATTGTTTCCTTGCTTTTATCCTGGAGCTCAGACACAGAGCACCAGGATAATGGGGGTGGTCCCATGTCACAGCAGGATGTCAAGATGTTTGTGTCACAACTGAACTAGGACTTGAACCCAAATGCAGGACTCCAAGACAAAGTACCAATTAACAATATTTTAATAACAAAGTAGCAAAGAAAAATCACTCTTACAGAGGAATATATATTCAACGTACCCAAATAAAAATCACTCACAGAGAGGAAAAACTGTAGAACAAAAAAACACTCTTTCGAGGAAAACCAACAAAGATTCAGGACAAAGGCAAAGACTAAGGGCCTGATTTACTAAGATCCCAAATAAAGAGCGCTAAATTGCGTCGGCACACAGATAGATTGCGTGCGCTGCCTGTTTGGGCTTTGCGAGTGATTTACTTAGATTAACAGCGCAATTGACTACAGGGGCAAAAGTGATCGAGCCGGCCCTATTTAAATGAGGATTTTGCGCGAGTTAAGGGTGTTCACCATGGTGAATGCAAACGAGCAGACCTAACGGAAGCGCAAATTTGAAGCCACGGAATTGGAGGTGCTGGTACAAGAGGCAAACAAGCACATTTCTGAGTTATAGCAAAGGAATTTAACCGTTATTAGGAGGAACGCAATATGGGAGGCAATCTGTGACAAGGTTAATGCTGTGGGGAAAACCAAAAGAACACCGGATGAAATGAAGAAAAGGTGGCAAGACATTCGTAGAAGAACAAAGAAAAAAAAAAAGTTTCAGGAAAAAATGATAGGAACTAGGCCGAACTAAATGTTTCCTATGTCTAAAAGAAAGTGGGCTTTAGTACATAAAAATGTGAGTTTTTGGTTTTGTCAAAATAGCACAAACAAGAAACACTTGACATTATGATGCAACATTTATTATTTAAGGATTTTCTGAACTCTGAACGAATGACTTTTTTGTTTTTTTCTTTTTCAAAGGACAATCATGGCATCGCCGGATAACCGATATGTCTCGATTATTTTTTCTTCTGCCATTCCAAAAAGAGTGACACGAACAGAAAAGATGCGTTCTCTCCGTTGCCTGTCGTGCCTACGCCGCCTCCTTGCAACAATGACCGCAGCCATCTGTGTGCACGGCTGTGCCAGGTAGCCTAAGACTTGACTTTCAAACGTGCTAAATATAGACGCAAAAATAATCAGCGCAATTAGTTTGAGGTTTGGTAAATCACATTGCGTGCGCAAAATGATTCTATTTGCCATCTGCTCCTCCCAATATTTTGCACGTTCTGGCAGGCACGCCTATATTGCATATTCATGAATGCAGAAGCGCACAAATGGATAGCGCGTGTTATTTGCCCGACTTACAGACGCAATCCTTTTGGTGCGCCCGGTTGGTAGATCAGCATCAACATGTGTTTGTGCGGTGCTGTCGCGTTTGCGCACGTTTTTACGCCACGCAAAGCTTTAGTAAATCAGGCCCTAAGTATCAAAATAATGTAAAGCAAGACTATGGCAAAAAACATAACACAGAATTCAAAACCTGACTTGGATAATGTGGCCGGTGTGGTTCTCTGACGACAAGACGAACTGGCACAGGACAAAGGGAAACGCAGACTATATACACAAACAAGGTAATAGGGAAACAGGTGGAAACAATCAGGGCGGGGCAGACAATCAGACCAGTGGGAACACACAAGGGAAAAGAGGAAGTTACCTGAAACGACGAGGAGAGTTAGGTTTTCAAAATAAAACAAGAAGTCACAAGACAGACAAAACTAAACATAACTTAACGTTTTTTCATGGACATGACAGTTTGTGAGTGAAACTGTAAGGAGAGTAGAATGGAGGAAATGAGTAAATCACCTCCATATGTAACCTGCTTAAAAAAAGGACAATAAATAGTTTAAATATGTTTATGTTTGATAAATTGTGATTAAAAGTATTAAGAATAATATTTCATGAAGTTTGACAAAAAGTGTTTAAAATAGTTTAATAAATAAGTTTAAAAAGTTTAAAAGATACAAATGTGCACTTTAAGATATTTTGTGTTATTTTGAAAAGCCACAGGGTTAAAAAAGAACTACCGATTGTGAAAATTGTAATTCTGGTAATTAATTGGTTAAGATCTGGCTAAACAGGAAGTGTATGTATTTTTGTGTGTGAAAAGAGAAACTTGACAGTTGCGAGAGAGAGAGCGGGATACTCGACGAGGAAAAGAGAGAACTGCTGGCGTTTAATGTGGTAGAGTAAGCAAATATGCAGAACACGGACATTGTTTGTAAAAAAGTATCAGGAGATAAGCGGACAGTGAATCTCGTAGTGACTGATATTCAGCGCAACACCGTGTTCCAGTGAAAGGACGAATACTTTGGCAGAGAGTATTCAATGAGGAGCGCAGCTAACAGCTAATGCAGCTCGCATTAGCTTAGCTACTTCTTCATCCACGTGCAGCTAACCCAGCTACTCGACTAGGGGAAGAAGTTAGCCTGCTGTGTGCCGGACCTGTTGAGACGATCAGCGGTGAGGTTCTACCGGGAGCGTGGGAGTCATCTGCAGCCGTCTTGGCAGCAACACGCTGGTCCAGACAGGAAGAATCGCCACCATCCGCCCATGTATCAGCAACCCGCTGGTACTGCATACGGGACGAGGACGCCATCACTGCAGTGAGTCTCTTAACTTTTTTATTTCAGCGCTTTAGCGTGAAGCAGCCATTTTGTTTCTGGCTACAACGCACACGAGCATCGCTTCGGGCCTGCATCGTTAACATCCTTTTTCAGTTAGTTATAACTGCCGGCTTTAGGTGTGTTATTAATTTTTTTTTATAATGAGTGCACTCAAAATAAGGGGTTATTTGAATATTTAGAAATTGATCAGTTAAAGGTACAGAAAGGTTTTGAATTTGAGTGTTTATTTTGTGTGTATTTTCATTGTTGGGAGAACATTTGTGTTTATATTTACATCAGTAAATCTTTAAAATTTACCTTTCTTCTGGTTATTTGTGTTTTAGAAGTAGTACTGTTGTTTACAAAGTGTTAAAAGGGTACTTACAGATGGTAAGGAAAATTTAATTATTTCATTTATCTATAGTTTTTTTAAAACCATTAAAAATTAGTTTTAACACATTCAATGAGTAAATAAAAGTGGTTTGTATCACAGTATAAATAGATATTAGTTCACCAATATTATATTACAGTATACTTCTCATTTGGTATTAGTTAATCTTAAAGAAAGAGATTTCTACAACAGTAAGAACTTGGGAAGCGTACCTCATAAACATAGACAGGCCGTCTAGAGGGCGCTACACATAGTTTCTTGGGTTTTTTTTCTTTGCCTGTGCCATTGAGAGGATAAATCCAACATTACAGTTGCAGCTGTTAAGGTCAGGCCATCAGCCTATATACGTGCTACTTCATGCTGTAACTCCACACTCCATCTTGTTGGCCTGGCATTGTTTCCTTCCGTTTACCCTTGAGGACAAAGATAAACCTGTGAAATTGTTTAAGAATTCCTTCTGATGATCTGTCCCACTCAGCAGTGACCACCACTGACAGTGTGTGTGTTTGCTATTAAATCCAAAAAAAAACATGGTGTTAGCAGTCTGTGGTTAATTTTCTTATCATAGTGTCTATATATATTTATATTTTTTCATCTGAGGTGTCACATTAGGTCAAGTTAGATGCTACAAGGAAAGTATTAAGACATCTGTGAGGTGATAATTTTGGGAGGGAGATTTTTGGCAAATTGTGAACTCCTCCAAGACCTTTGCTGGTCAACAGCAGCAGGGTCTGAGAATCCCCCCACTTCCATTCTTCATTTAGCCTCAGAACTGGAACACACTGATCCATGTCAGCAGCTCTGAAGTCAGCTGTCTTGAATTATTGCTGCTGTAAATTTGGGTTTTGTTCTTGAAGTCATCTAAATTTAATGTGTTGTCCTCTTATGACAATATACTCTAACATCATGCGCTTGCAGAGGACATGCTTTATTATTCATTCAATAATCTTTGAAGTTAATTTAATGGTACACAGCAGAAAGGGGAATTTTGCAGGTATGTGTATAAGGTCAGCCTGTGACAGTGGTAGAGACAAACATCTCATTTTGTCATTTGACTGAAAATATTTTTTCATCTTCATCTTTAAATATTTATCCGCAGTCAATCATTGCAGCTATTTCTTTACCATGCAAAATGTAAGACTGTCTATAAAGTGATAATTGTTCTCAGACACAGGTGGCGAAAGAATCTTTCCTCTGCATTGTGTAACTAGAAGAGTGCAGACACAGGTGAAAACATGACCTCCTCAGTGGAGGTAACAAGAACCCTTCAACATTTGACACTCCTGCTTCAGGTTCTAACCTTGAGCAGTCTGATTAGTCTTCACATACAGCCTGTCTGCAGCCTCATTTTCAGCTGTTGTATGGAGAGCTGGATTTTGATTTGTGTCAGCCACCTGATTTTTTCTGTCCACTACATGTTCGCAGCCCGTTGCAGACACGCTCTTCTGATTGATTAGACAGCCTGAAGAGCAAACATATTGACTGATTGAGACTACAAGGAAGAGAGAAGGCATGCTGATGCTGAAAAGCTGGGGGTTGCAGGCTGGACTCTGGACATGTCTCTATGGAAGGCCTTTACTGTCCCTCTGTGCCCCCATGCGTTCCTAAAAAAGATGGGAAAAGAGAGTTGGATAAAGAAAGTTGTAGAGTTGATGGAGAATGGTAAAAAAAGATAGACCCCTCCTTCAGAAAAGTATCAATTTACTGATAAGATACAAGGTGTTTGAAAGAGATTTCAAGTTGTGCAGTATGACCAAATCTTGGGAGTAACGTGTTGGTATAGTATGAAATATAGCTCAAATTACACTGAAGTGCAGTCTTAACATCTGAACATATTTGCTTACTGACTAATGTGACCTGAAATGCAAAAATTACAATATACCCAAGAAACTTGTGCTACAGAAAATGGAACAGACTCAGTAAATAGCTCCCTTAGCTTAACATCCTAAGTCCTATGATAACTATTAATTTAGCTATACAGACTAATGAGCAGTGATAACTAACATGTCTTTGGGGTCATCAGGTGAGAACCTCCTTTCACCAGTGTTTCGTCTAGTTGGTCCCACGACACCTCCAGGAGGCTAGACAGTGATCACTGGCGTCCTAGAGTCACTCCCCTAATGCCAGCCATCACTGCTCCTCACACCACAACTATTTTCTCCTTTATCTTGCCTATGCCACCACAAACAACACTATCATCAACTCGAACAAAACACACTAGCAGATTCAGCAAACAAAAACTTCCCTAAACAGTTCTGTTCTGTTGTGTAGGACTAGCTTCTGCCCCTAACTCTACATACCTAAGCTTTTTCCTTTCATATGCTTCTACACCAGTCAGCTCTATGAAATATACTCTCATTCTACTACTAGACCACAAGACTATGTCAGGCCTTAGCTTTGTACTGGCTATTTCCTGGGGAACAACAAGCTTTCCTCCTAAATCTACCTGCATTTCCCAATCACAAGCATCCTCTAAGCTGCCTTGCTTCCTTGCTGTCTTACCAACTTTCTCTCTCTTTATTTTAGACCCTCCTAAGTTTGCCTGCCTCCGTAAATCTTCAATTCCTGCAGCTAAGCTTTTTAAAACCTGGTTATGTCGCCACGTATACCGGCCTTGCGACAGACTAACCTTACAGCCCGACAAAATGTGCTTTAAAGTTGCAGTACCTGAACACAATGAACATAGCGGGTCTCCATTTACCCAGAGTTTTAGGTTCTGGGGAGTTGGCAATACATCATATGTTGCCCCTATCAAAAATCTAATACTACTTTCCTCCATACTCCACAGCTCTTTCCAGCTAAGCTTTTTCTTGTCTACACCTTCCCAATTCAACCACTGTCCCTGCTTAGCCTGAGCCACTGCCTTTGCACCCCTTAATATTTCCTCCTGTCTACGAACCTGCTCCACAACTAGCTTTCTCTTCTCTTTGGGACCTGCTCTACTCCACACCGGTTAGCCTGGGCCAAGCCCCAAGCCTCCCCGGCCTATTTGGACATTACCCACAATCTCTGTATGCCTGAGCGTTGCTTCCGCCTCCTGCACTGCCATTCTTGGATTCCACTTTCTCCCCTTGATTGGGTTTGGAACCACCTTACTGACTACCACATCTTTACTCCCAGATAACAGGAGCTCTGTCCTAACCTTAGTACATTTAAACTCCTCCACTAGACTAGTTACTGGGAGCTGAAGTATGCCTTTCCCATACAGTGCCACCGTACTTAAACATCTAGGAACACCTAGCCACTTCCTAATGTAAAAGCTAACTAATCTTTCCATTTTTTCTGCAGCAGATAATGGAATCTCATATACAGACAGTGGCCACATCAACCTGGGAAATAACCCGAACTGCAGACACCACAACTTCAACACATAGATTATAATCCTCACGTAAGATTTAAATTTTAACCCAAAATAATTATCAAGTCTCCAGCCATAGCAACTCTGTTGGGCTTTGTCATGAGCTAAAAGCTAATTCAATTCAATTTTATTTGTATAGCACGAAATCATAACATAAATGATCTCAAGGCACTTTATGGGGTAAGGTCAAGACCTTTCAATATTATAGAGTGAAAACCCAATAGTTCCCACAATGAACAGCACTTGGTGACAATGGGGAAGAAAAAAAAAAGAAAGAAAATACACAAGAACCAACATGTTATGTGAATGCATGCTAATGTCAACATGTTAACATGCTCGCAATGACAATGCTAACATTCTGATGTTTAACCAGTTTTATGTTTACTAAGTTCATCGTCTACATCTGAGTTTAGTGTGATAATGTTTGCTAATTAGTAGTAAACACAGCGAGTGTTGGACCTGTTTTTTTTTTTTTGTTTGTTTGTCTTTTTTGTTTTTTTGTTGACCTGATGGTGATGCTGGATAAGATCCACCAAAGTCAGAGAATGACTACAGTCATAACATGTGTAGGGTCCATGAATGTCTGTAAATTTAGTGCCAGTCTATTATGCAGATGTTGAGATATTTCACAGGATAAGTGGAAACTTTGACCTGCTGGTAATGCTACAGGAAAGGTCAGCAGATCACTGAAATTATTAAAGCTCATCTTCTGGGCATCATGGATATGTATGTACCAAATTTCATGGCATTCCATCTAATAGTTCACAAAATTATTCATTCAGGACCAAAGCGGTTGGCCTACCAACACTGACATCCAGAGCAGAAATTATGGCCATGTTCTGAGTTATGGCCACATTCTGATTATGATAAATTTTACAGTAATATTTAGTAAAAATTGATGGTGTCTTGCTGTTGCTAAAATTCAGTTTGCTACTGTTTTTGTAAACACAGCAAAAAGCTGTTACTTTCTACTTTTACAGTACAACATAATGATTTGATAAATTACTCATTGGAGGTCTAAGAAATAATACAGCTTCTATGTGTTTTTTCAAACCATGTCTCTTTATTAAGCTTATGAAAAGCCTTTGAAAAGAAACATGAAGAATGTTTTTGGGCAAATAAAATGAAATTTCAGTCATTTAAAAAAATAGGCTTTACCAAGTCTTGTACTCTGCATGAACATTAAACACTGCATGTAAATAAACAAAAAAATGGCAAAAATCATCAACTGGTTCTCTAACACAAGCCATTGAATGTGTGTATTTATAAGGATTGTAGGCGGAAATGGCTTAAGGAGTGAATGAGTGGCTTAGTGAACTACAGAAAATGACTGAGTGAGTAGACTGAGACAATGACTGAGAAAAGTGTATCACTTAAAGAGTGACTGGCATAAATGAATGTAAAAGTAAAACCAAGTAAATGACAGAGAAATAGATAGAGTGAATGACTTGACAGTCACCAGGGGAGTGAGTGTGTGTGTGTGTGTGTGTGTGTGTGTGTGTGTGTGTGTGTGTGTGTGTGTGTGTGTGAATGGCTGGGTTCACTGACTTAAATAAAGTCCCACTCAAAGTCCTTAATTTCTTTAGTAAAATGTAAATGTACTTTACATTTTAGTGTTGGTTAAAAGACGGGCAGCAGCGCTTTGCACAAGTTGAAGGCGACCGAGAGAAGACTGGGAGACACCGACATAAAGCACATTGCAGTAGTCTAACCTTGAATTTATTAGTGCATGGATGGCTTTCTCAAGGTCGTGACGGCTTAAAAACATTTTAACTTTGGCCAGGAGACGCAGCTGGAAAAAACTAGTCCTGACAACATTGTTAATTCGTTTGTCAAACCTCAGATGACTGTCAAAGGTCACTCCCAGATTTCTGACCGTTGGACTGAGCTTTGAAGACAAGGTGCCAAAGCCAGCCGTCACAGTATCCCTGAACACAATAAATTCAGTTTTATCATCATTTAGATGAAGAAAATTTTGGGCCAACCACTGCTTAATGTCAGCAATACAATCAAACAGAGAATATTGAGCACTGTTACTATTAGGCTTCACTGGCAGGTAGATTTGTAAATCGTCTGCATAACAGTGAAAAGAAAGGTTGTGCCTGGCTATAATTGACCCAAGTGGTAGCATGTACAATGAGAAGTATAAGAAGAGTATAGGGCCAATAATAGATCCTTGTGGGACTCCAGAGAAGAGGAGAGCGCTGGAGGAGGAAAGGTCACCAACCATAACAGAGAAGGTTCTACTGGACAAGTAAGACGAAAACCACTTCAATGCAGTGCTGTGGATGCCAACATAGTTGCTTAGACATGACAGGAGGACTGCATGGTCCACCGTGTCAAATGCTGCTGTGAGATCAAGCAGCACAAAAACAGCAGGGCACTTGGCATCCACAGACAGAGCAATGTCGTTGTGCACCTTTAACAGTGCAGACTCGGTGCTGTGCCGAGCCCTAAACCCAGATTGAAACTTCTCAAGAACAGAATTATCCTCAAGAAAGGACTGTAATTCTATAAAGACAACTTTTTCTAAAACCTTAGAAAGAAAGGGCAAATTGGAAACAGGTCTAAAGTTTGATAAACTGAGGGGTCAAGATTAGGCTTTTTAAGAAGGGGCCTGACCACAGCATGTTTAAAGGCAGCTGGGACAGTTCCTAATCTAAGGCAGGAATTAATAAAAACCATGAGACTGGGCCCCACAGTATTAAAAACCATTTTCAACAATTTGGCAGGGACAATATCCAATGGGCAATTTGTAGGTTTCAGAGATTTCACAACGTCACAGAGAGAAGAAAAGGAAACCAGCTCAAACTGATCAAACACGGCAGAATGAGCTGGGGCAACAGGTAGATCCTTATTTGTACTCATAATAACACTCTCAATAGTGACTTTTCTGACAGACTCCATTTTGTCAACAAAATAATGAAGAAAATTCTCACAAGTGGCTATTGATACATCAGTCACAGCAGAAGTGCATGGGTTAACAACAGTGTTAATCGTATCAAATAACACCTTAGGACAATGACTGCTGCTAGAAATAATATTAGAGAGGTACTGAGATTTTGCTTCGCGTATGGCTCTCTGATAATCAGTGAGACAGTCCCTTAACATTTCCAGAGACACATGCAGTTTGTCCTTCTTAAATCTACGTTTTTCCTGCCTGCAGCGTTGCCTGATGGCGCGGGTGGTGTCGTTCAACCAGGGGTCCGTTCTTGGCTTGGCAGATTTCTGCCTAAAAGGGGCAATAGCATCCAGAATCCCAGCACAGGTGGAGTGGAAGGAGGAAAGAAAATGATCAGGACAGAGCCAGGCCGATCAAGGGAAAAAACTGTGAGTCATTGAAGGCAGCAGTAAATTCATCGGCCGTAGAGGGAGTGAAGATACGCCGTTGACAAGATGAAGCAAGAGGTTTGCTGACTGGTTGGGGGGCTAACACTTCAAAAACGATAGGGAGATGATCAGAGATTGCATACTCAGAAATCTCTTTAAGGGAAACTGAGAGCCCGATAGACATAACAAGGTCCAATGTGTGCCCAAGATGGTGCGTTGGTTTATCCACGGATTGAATCAAGTTAAAAGTTGCCAAAAGGCTTTTGAAGTCAGTGGCGATCTGGTCAGATAGGCAACAAACATGAATGTTAAAATCCCCACAGATGAGAAGCTTGTCATATTTTGAGAGCATGTCAGCCAGAAACTCGGAAAACTCATGAATAAAACCCTTATTATATTTCGGAGGGCGATAGACAATTGCACACAACACAGGACTTGCAAACTCCATTGCAAACAATTGCAGTTCAAACGAGGAGTATGTACCTGTGGGAAGAAGCCGACATTTAAAATTGTCATTAAACACAGCAGGCAAAACCCCCCCCCCCCCCCTCGCCCCGACAACCGCGGGGAGCTGAAAAAAGAACAGCTGGGTGGGAGGAGCTCAGAGAAGGCACTGTTTTCACCTGGTTTCAGCCAGGTTTCAGTCAATAGGAGGAAATCTAAGGAATGTGAAGTAAAAAAGTCATTTAGGATAAAAGTCTTATTTGCAACAGATCTGGTGTTAATAAGAGCCATGCGAACCAAATGCCGATCCGTCTGTTGGGAGGCCCGGTTAACCGGACGGAGATTCTCCAGCGCGCGGCCCCATCTACGGATCCTCACGGGTCGGCGGCAGGGAGGTGGGTATGCGGCCTCCGGTATGACCGCCAGCAGCCATCGGTAGGAGTAAACCACGGAGCCTCGGATGTTGTAACCGGCGGAGTCACTGGAGAAACCAAACAGCGGATGGCGAGCATTGTACGTGGAGGATGAAGCCAGGCGGTCTTTCAGCCCGCATATTACTCCACCTCTCTTTCCTCGTCTTCTGCGACGGCTGTTGCGTGGTAACCGACCAGGTAGACGCCATAGATAAGAGGGTACAGACGCCAGAACAGGTGGCGGTGGCTTTGTCTGATGGTTAAAGTCCTGGATCAGTAGTTTATCCACAGAAACGCGGATTTTTAAGAGACACAGGCGATCATACACCAGTAGTGATGACACTTTGTGAGATAAAAGTGATAAACACAGGACAATACACAAAAAAGGTAGCAGAGGTAGACGGCCAGCCACACACAACGGCGCCATCTTCTATGATGTGGCTGGTCACAGTAGTAGACTGGAGACGAGAGGGTTGACTGATGTCATCATTTTCTGGGTGACCTTCCCTATCTGATTTGACAGGAGTTTACCGCATCCAGCCTTGGTGCCTCTCTCAGGATTTATCCTGATGAACTCAACTGAAAAACAAGAATGTGTTCAGAGTTGGTGAGGAAAAAAGAAAGTGCTCTCATTGAGATAATATAAATATCTGTTGTAGCACATATTGTATCAACAGCACTTTCCTTTACTACTTTAGCTGTGGGTTGTGATGTTACATTTTATCATCTTTTGAGGAATTACAAATCGCCACCTGTAAATTCATCCAGTATTTAAACTGAATGATGATTTCCTCAAAAACATGAAGTAGAGGAAGTAAGTTTGTTTCACCTTGATTAGTGGCAGAAAAGCTTCCTTAACATGCTCCAGTAATTAGTTGTTTTAGGTAGCTTGTATGTTACCTGTGAGATGAAACTCAAGAAACACAAGCTCCTCAATGCTGCTGCAAGCACACAGTACCAAATTAAGGATCCAAGCATCTAATGTTTGAATGAATTCCTGTGTGCATGCAGCATCAACTTGGTACAGAAGACTGAAGGTGTAGTAAGAGTGCAGCAAATAGTATCAGTATCTTGCACAAGGACATTTTGACTTGTGGGCTGGAGGAGCCCAGGTTTGACCACCAACTGATACCAACCACCTCTGATATATGGAAAACCCACTCTACCTCTTGAGCCACAGCCACCACAAAAAACCAGGGGTGACATTGTTACACTGAAAATGATGCAGTGCCAGGGAAACTGAAATCATTTTACCAATTCAGTCCTGCTCTTTTTGCAATACATAATAAAGTGGTGTAATGTAGAGCTAGCCATGTTGAACAGCCACTTTATGTCTGCTCTGTTCATTATGATATTTGGAAAAGTAACAAATGACAACAGTTTTGCTTGGTAGCGAATATTAGCAAACAAGCTCCCTGTCAATTCCGCACCAATAGTAAAGTAGCATTATCTCGTCATCTTGTCCTTTGGACATGTGCACTTAGCAGATGTTAACACAAAGTAAGCTTAAGATGAAACTCACCCTGTAATTTGGAGGATCAGAAGTCTTGCTTCACCATCACATAGTGAAATTGCCACTGAAACAGGTGATCAAAAAGCTACCATTCCAGTATCACCAACATTTTCAGTTCACAAGAGAAGAATTTTTTTTCTGCTTAGCAGCTGTACAGATCTGTGCTTATGAGTTGGCAAAGTACACACTGATTGCTTGTCTAAAATGTGTGCCCGCCTGCGGTGTTTGTGTGTCAGCTCAGACTCTTATCTCAAAAATGAATTAAAATTCAAGTCCAGTGCTCTGTCTTCGCTCTAAATATAATTAATTTTACCAAAACAATCCTAAACATAAAGAATGGTTTATAAGTCAGGAGGAGTTCTCAGCCTTAAACAAGTAAAATAGCTCATGTATTCAGTGACACAATACAACTTGACTGTGTGATGTATTTTGCCTATGCTAACAAGCAAAGCAGAACAGCACTCACCTATTCCTATTAATTTGCAGGATGAAGATGGGTGGGATCAAACTCCACTGTTCAGTCAAACATGGCCCATTAGTTTTTTGTTGTCCCAAAATGCATTGCAAAATACAGTAAAGTAGTGTTTCTTTCCTCCAAGCAATAGAGTGCTGCAGGAATGAGTGCTACACCTGGAAATAAGTTAGCATTTTTACACTTATGCTTCCATTGTCCTGATGTCATTGGATTTTTTTTTTAATAGGTTTTTGGTTAGATGCCTGAAATAAGTTCTGTGGTTAACACAAGCTCAAAACATTCACATTTTATTCTTGGACATGAAATACGTTAGTAAATATTCCAGTCGGGATTTTGCTTTTATGTGTCCTAAGAAAGGTGGTTGCTAACAAGTGGCTAAACAAGGCTAGAGAGGTTGTGGGGGGTGTTAAATATCATCACGCTGAACACGAAAACTGATCTAATCAGCCCACCTTTACATCCTGTTTGTGTTTATACCCATACTCTTGCAAACTATTAACTTTCAAAGAGAAAAGGTTTTTGTTGAAGCACACGAAATCAAATGACAAGATGAAAGCACAGTGCCGGGAATACTGAATTAATGAAACTGTGGTTCATTTATAACATTAGCTTTTTACTCGTGGCAGTTGTATTTAGGATTCAAAATTCAAAACAGTGATGTTCATTTGTGAAGATTATCCTGTTCAACAAAATGTGTAAGTATCATAAACTTGTTTTTCACAGATTATTTTTTGCAATAAAAGCCAAAGGAAAAATCCCATTGGCTTTTTGTCGAGGGAACCAGGGACGCTAACTTCCGGGTTGGCCAACGAAAATATGTCATCCCTGCTGCACTTTATAATATTGTAAAATACCGCTGTAATCAATTTAACCTAGAAAAATTAACAATTAAAGATAAAAGGATTATGCTGTTGACATTTTCACATTAATTAACAGCGACTTCTCACAGTGTAGGTAAGTGTGTAGACATTTATGTCATACAAGATATTTCAAGCTGGCTCCTGAATTATAACAAGCAGTCATGATGTAAATAACAAGGTGCTGAGCTCAGTGGTGCAGGTCCTGAATATCTTAAAGGTCAAGAGAGCGGTCAGTATAATGTGTTTCAGGGAAAGTGTCCACTCTCTCTGCAAGGTGATAATGTGGTCCTACATGACAGGAGAAAGTATGATGACCCGTATACCATCTGACCCTGCGTTCCTCACAACAGCTTTCACAACTCCACACCTTGCGTCTACAATGCCACTCCAAGCCTGTGAGGGCATTACTTTGCTGCCACAGTGGAACATACTAATCTGTCCGCAGTTTTATACTTGTCTCTCCTATTGTGGCATCTTTGGCTACAGAAAGACAAACTAGAGCAGGTGAAATCAAAGTCTTCTCTCCGTGCACTGAGATATATACAATCTGGCAAGTGTATTCAGTGCTTTCGGAAAGTGTTCAGACCCCTTCAAAATTTTCACATTTTATGTTGCAGCCTTATGCCAAAATATAAAATAAAGTTTTTGCTCATCAATCTACACTCAATAATCCATATAACAAGGTGAAAACAGAATTTCAGAAATGTTTTCAAATTTACTATAAAAAAAAGGAAAAACTGAAATGTCACATTGACATAAGTATTCAGACACTTTACTATGACATTTGAAATTTGTAGGTGCCTCCCATTTCTCTTGAATAAAAGTGCTACAGTATGTAAATGCCTATGACTATTTTATTTTACTGCTACCAACTATGTAAGTATACAGCCAAAACTAATCTGACGCATAACCACATGCTTCTCATCATCCTGATTCTTCAGATCCCGGCTCTGAAAAATAACCTTTTTCTCTTTAAGAATAATGAAACACTGTTAAGCAATAACGATAGCAACTGCAGTCCAGTGGCTGCTGTATGTAAAATTGATTTTAATTATTATTAATACATCCATCTCCATGACGGAATTATCCCAACATTCATAAAGGTTTTAGACATGTTGGCTTCACTTCATTGATCTTTCTGTAAAATATTGTTCTGTACAAGCTGAGGAAAGAACACATGTATTTATGACAGCACAAGGCACCAGCCAAATAGAAATACTCTCAGAGTATCATGCTTTGTTTGTTGAAATAGATGCTACTGTCACGATTTGTGGTAAGCTGGACCCAAATGCAGCCAACACACTGGGGTGAGCGCAAAAATGTTTATTAACAAAAGAACTTACAAAACACTGGTGAAGCACGGGGAAACACAGGGGATCACAGGAACCAGAAGCACGAGGAAGACAAGGACTTAACTGGTAACTTCGGGAACAAACACAGCAGCAGACTCCATGGACAATACAGGAGCAGGCCGAAGCACAAGGTTAACAATGTTAAAAACTTGATTTTCATTGGAGGGGGTCTTTAAATTCATAAATCTGCTCCCCCAGCATGGTGCACCACACCCTCACCAACATTGTTTTTTAACGCAGGGCAAATATCTGTGTGAACAGCTTAACATATAGACAGACGACCAGTCACACTGTAATTCACACAAGTGAAATTTAGAGTCACCCATTAATTTACACTGCTCAGACATGATGAAGCCAGCTCGAAGAGCGGGGAGATTGGGGTAGATTGTTGTCAGACATCAGAGAGACGATGTGTCCCAAAGGCACAATGACTTGTTCAAATGGTTCAAGAGTTCTGAGACATGTCAGCAGTAATGTAGTCTGCAGCTTCCAAGATCTCTTACAGACCTTTAAAGATCTGCTCTGCTGGCAGGACCCCTGACCTGTGCATCTTGAGCAACAACAGGCCCATTATTGCGGCTAAACTGGCGATCCCTAAAGTTCAATGAGCCGCAGTGGGCTAAATACGGGAGATAATTGTTGACGCGCACAATAAACATCCATTCTTGTTTCTGAGGCTCTGTCACATTTATTACTTCCTCATAGCGATGCAGCTCCAATAACTTACAGACGCCCTAGCAAAGATAACAAAGCAAAGCACACAGATTACACAATGTAATGTTTCAAAGCGAAGCGGTCAACAGAGAGTTTCACTTCCGACATTCACCCCACGCCATGGTCCAAAGCTAAAACAAAAGTGAACAGGTGAGTGGAGTTAGAAATAATCTCGGAGTACAACCCACAGTGACACACCCTCCACCAAAGTGCCAATACAGTGTGCCCACACAAAACACGCCTGTGAATATGCAAACTTACATGTATGGCTCCTACACCCATATTCCTTCAAGTGTTGCTGTTGCACTGGAATGTCAAGTCGACAGCCGACCTGGCAAACACATTGGAGGACAGAGGGGCTTGTTTGCTTTGCCATGCAGTGCAGGGCTTCCTTAAAGTAATTTGTGTTTAATATGAAGAGAGCAAGTGGAGCCAGTCTCTTTTTTCTTCAGTTGTAGTTGGCCATCGCTTTCCTCACCTCACAGTGAGCTTGGGCTGAGCAGCAGGCAGCACCTGAGGCTATATCCTTGGTCTGAGGAACTCTGCAGCCAGTTTTCCCGGAGGATGTTACAGGATCAGCTGGCTGCAGGACTGAGGATTGGTTTTCAGTGCTCTTACCATTCACCCAGGTCAGATTGATCTCAGGCAACCAGTTTCTCCATCTCAAGTCCACTGGGTCCTTACGCATGAGTGAAACCCAGGATGATATTTCCTTTCTTTTCTAATGTCATCCATTCTGTCAAAGTACAAGTCCATGACCCGCTTTGCTGTGACCACCTCCAGATCCTTACTGATAACCCTGAAGATCTTGTACAGACACTCCAGACACTCATCATCTTGGTTCTGTAAGAGTCTCTTGGTACAGCTCTGCATGACAGCCTGGCTCAGAATCTGTGATTTCGAGAGCTTCCCTATAAACTCAATGTTACTGACTGAGCGACAAGAAGCTTTGCCATCATTCAACGCTTTCTTCAGTCTTTTCGAACTTTAACATAATAAATTAAACTCAGTAACTAAAACCCTCGCTAATCAGACATGGCAGCTTCAGCTGCATTGGAAGCTTCAAGCTATCACAACCCCTTTGAAAACTTGGAGATTACATTGATGGACATGACTGAAGAGTTGCTACCTGGCTATGTAACAAGAATCCAAAGCGCTAACCCTTTGGACCTCGAACCAATAATGTCAGCACTCATAGACGAGTCCCTGACTAAGCTACCAAAAGACACGGTCTTCTGATATGAGATTGATCACATTAATCAATTAATTCATTCATTGTTGTCCTCCCTGAGGACCGGTGTCCCCTTTCAACAAGAGCAAATTATAAATTGTGGTGTTCACGCGACAATCGCTCAAGTTCCTCTTCCTGTTGACATATTATGAAATACACTGAGCTTAAAAAATAACTCTGGTCTTTTGGAGTGCAGGGGGCACTCCTAAGGATCTTTTATGATTCTGGTCATGCTGTAGCCCCACTGCGTACAACACTAGACACTGTTGCCCCTCTGAAAAAGAAGATAGTGAATCAGGAGGCTAGATCCATGGTACAACTTGCAAAGAAATGCTTTAAAGCAGACTTCATGAAGGCTGGAAAGGAAGTGGCATCACACCAATGTAGAAGAATTTCACAAGGCTTAGAAAAATAGTATTAGAATCTCCTATTATTCATTGTTAATAGAAGAACAACTCAATGTTAATTTTCAGCACTGTAGCCAGGCTTATAGACAGTCATAGCTCTATTGAGCCCTCTATTCCTTTACCCCTCAGTAGTAAAGACTTATGAGCTTCTTTACAAAGAAAATTGTTACTATTAAAGAGAAAATTCACCATCTCCACCCCACAACTGACACAGATGTACTGTCCAGTGAAGTAGCCTCAAAATCAATTGTAATGCCTTATTTATATTTAGAATGCTTCTGTCCTATAGATCTCTCTATATGACTAAACCATCGACTTGTCTTCTACACCCTATTCCAATTAGGCTGTTGAGGGATTTTTTTTCCTTTAATCAACACTTGTATAAAGGATCTGATCAATTTATCTCTACTAACAAACTGCAGGCTTTTGAGGTTGCAGTAATTACACAAGGCCTACTCTTAATCCAGTTGTTTTTGCTAATTACAGACCCATATCCAACCTCTCCTTTCTGAAAATTTATAAAATCTTTGAAAAAGTTATTGCGAACCAGTTAAGCGAACCAGTTATATGATTATTTGCACAGGAATGGTTTGTTTGAAGATTTTCAATTAGTCCATCATAGCACAGAAACAGCACTGCTTAAGGTTAATAATGATCTCATCATGGCCTCAGACACTCACCTTGTCTCTATACTTGTCTTATTAGATTTTAATGCTGTATTTGATACAAACGATTAACAAGATCTTACTACAGAGACTGAAACATGTCATTAGCATTAAAGGACCTGTGCTAGGCTGGTTTACGTCATACTTATTAGATAGATGCCAGTTTTTTTTCATGTCAACAATGATTCAAATGTACACCAAAGTAAGTCATAGAGTTCCACAGGGTTCTGTGCTATGACAAATACTTTTCACCCTATATATACTTCACTCCCTCTGTCCAGGCTGTTTCTTCATCCTCCTGTTGTGTGTGGGACGTCAGGGTGCTGAACAATCTGTCGTCATCCTCCTCTGGGTGGATGAAAATCCAAAAGCAACATTAACTTGTGGTTGCTCTTTGGAGAAGGCAGAATTCACAAAAACAACAAGCTTGATAAGTCCCCTCTTTTTGCTCCTCAGATTAGATGTACCATCATCTTTTCTTCCATGAGGAGGCTGAAGATATTAAAACAACCAGCTGCCTTTCTGAGATCCCTGTAGATTATTCTCTTCTCTTCTGCTGTCAGAGGAACTGTCATGAAGGTTAACATCATGTTTTCCTATCATTATGTTTGATTGTGTTCAGTAAAGCATTGGAAGACTGAAACTGAATCAGGCACATGTAAACCCAGATTCCAGCAATGTGTTTCTTTAAATTTTTTAATATATGTACTTATATTATCGCACGTCTCCAGCAAATTCCAAACTACAGGGCTGCCACTATAACAACTATTTTTCTAATGATTAATCTATCTACTATTTAATTAAATAAAGTTTAATCTTAACTATTAATTTTCCCCAAGAAAATCTAATTGACAAACACTTGTTCAGTGTAAATTGTAAGGAAGTAGCAGCAACTTTACGGCTTTTTGAAAGTATCTATCAGCTGCAAGGACAAAAGATATTAGCTCAGATATAAGCTCAGCTTACTAATGAACAGACAGCATTGACAAATTAAGATTTCCTTGACATTTGTGTGACTGATCTCACTGTGTGCCATAAAAATAATAATCACAAAATAACACTGGTTAAACAAGATTTATAGCGAAGGGATTAGAACTGTAATCTACTAATCCTCCCAAAGTCAGTCACTAACCAGCTATACCGAATTAAGCAACCGCTAAGAAAACGTAGTTATAACTATCACTGAAAAATAACTACCCTATATTTAAGCAATATGACACGAGTTAAAATGAAGTTGGTAGAGGATTTCCCCATGGCTGTGATCTAGCCGTAGGCACGAATAGAGGCTAATTGTGCACATAAATTTTTGCACTCACCTGTCTTCACGTTATATGTTAATTTGTATGTTCCCCCTACTCCAGTGGTCGTGAACTGGTGGCCCGCGCTCTAAAATAATATCAACAACAAAATCAGCAATAATATCTGGCCCGCCACATTATTTTGATAATTTGATTTTTTTTAATATTACAACATGGAACTGGCAGTCTCACATTAAGCTATAGCTTACAACTGGATGTAAATAAAGGAGTTTATTAACTACACTACTATCTACAGAGTAAATGCAAGGTGTAATAATCATAAAGATGAAAATAATAATTAAATGAGCTGTGTGATGAGTTGGCAATGGTGGGAGAGAATATGTTATGGCTATACACTATGGCTATGCAGCTAATGATACAACGTCTACGAATGAGATTTGATAATTAAATATTACTATATTTCGACATCAACCCAGTCATGAGCAGAGTGTTAAGACCGGCCTACTGTGAGTTGCACTGTATCTGAGGACCCTTGGCTGGAACCCAGGTGGCTGTGGTTGCCTTGGTAACCCTGGAGACGTGGGATCTAGGTGGATTCTCCTGGAGGCCCTGTCCTAGGGGTACAGCTCTGGTGGAGGTTGCCAGGAGACTTTCTGTCTCAGCACTCTTGATTTCTGGTTGACTTCTCTGCGGGAGGTCACGCAGATGTGTTATCTTTTGCGGGTTGATGCAAAATAAACTTCACTTTGGCTGGATAACTTTAGAGGAGACTGGCGATAACCAGATGACTCTAAAGTTGTCACAAAGCTTCAAAAAGGAAAACTTGATAATAATTAAAATTACAAAATTACTCTGAGGCACTTCTCTTGTTTTGGTTCAGTTGGTCTTGACTTGGTTTATAAAATTAAAAGATCGCGCATGTAGACAAAAAGAATGTTACTTGGAGCACGTGGCAAAAAAAAAGAATACAGGACACGGACAAAACGATCAAGTTCAACAATGGCTAAGAGCCATGAGTTTGTGACTAGCAGCTTAGAGCTAAGAGCCGGACTGTTGGTAAGAGCCTGGACTACAGAGCTAACAGAGCTATTGAGCAAAGTTTTCAGCTTTTAGCAAAGTGTGAATTGATTACGACTGTTTTATCTCCTGGGGGCTGGTGCACGTTTCAGGGGCATCACCCATCTTCTCCTGTGTTTCAACTTGGAGAAGAGAGTAATTTTCCACTGAACTTTTGAATAGCTTAATTCTACAACTTACCTATAAACTCGCACATCCGTCTTCCACCATGACCATAAAACATTAAATGAAATAACATATCAACCTAATGGCACTTATAATGACAGACAGGAGTAATAAGAGTGTTGATTTCATATTACATCCTTCAAACCTGGAATTAATCATAATACAAGTGGTTAATTGATCAAACAACAATATAAACATTTCCTAAAGCTAATAGTCTATAAATGTGGATTACACAGCAGTTCTTTAACTGTAATAAAAATTATATGGACACTCTGGATGTCATGTAATGTGTGTTACCTTGTATGAAGGATGCTGACAGTATGGTCACATGAAGGACATTGTCTTAAAGTCTACATGTTACATTTCAAACATTCTATAGGATAGAAGTTTGGGATTGACCTATTACATAGAAACATCTCATGAGTTACAGTACAGTTAGATATTTAATTTTACAATTTTCCTCAGATCTGTGTCTGTGAAGAGTGTTCTGCTGGTCACTTCTCAGGATTGGAATGTGGGTTGTAGTTCATGACTCTTATCTAGAGAGGAGCAGAGGAAGGGAGGTTGGTGTGTATGTATGTGCGTGTGTTTGTTCATGCATGGCACAGAGAGGCCAGGATTCACACCTTAGTGATAATCAGACCTTTTGGTGTTACTTGTCCTATATAAGAAACAATCAAATATCATTAGACAGAGTCTTATTGTTGCAAACTGGAGATTTTACCTATGTTCTCCAGTTGCCTGGTGTCCATTCGTTGATCATCTGGAGCTGACCCTTTGACCCTTGGTCTGATTCTGTGTTCCTCTGGCATGCTAAAAGCATGGTCTCTTTGTGAGAGAAGGGTCCTTTGTCTCGGTTTCCTATAATTTTGATAGTTTTGCATGTCCTTACAATGAACTCCTTTAATGGCTTGTGACTGATGCCAGGCGAGGTATGTATGCTACAAAGGCAAAACTGTTGCTACTGGTGAGGTCGGAAACTTGAACTGAATTGTAGTTTTCTATATGTTGTGGCTCAGTAGGTCACTCGTTCTCAAAACCTTCAGTGTTTTAATGGAGCAGAGGTGTCATTCCAGGAGCAATCATGTGGATTTATAGCTGATAGGCTACCTGCCTGCATCACCACATCAATGACATCACATTTATGTCTGGTTAACCTAATTGTTAGGCTTTCATTTGTTAAATCTACTGACTCACTGAATACATGAAAGAACTGCACACACACAGTATTATCTGTATCCTGATTATAATTTTTCCTGGGGTGGATTTTATAATGTTTGCATGGAACATAAGTAACATGGTGACTCCTGGGATATTTACACAGTAGTGTGAGCAAGTCATCTGCAGGAAAATATATGGATATAGAGAGTCAGCCCTAGCAGGGTCCTCTCAGAATCAGCAGTTTAGTGCAGTGTGAGCAGTACACTGGACATCAGTGACAGACTATAAAAGTAGATCAGGAGCAATTACAAAATATTTTGTTGTCCTCTGTGTTGTCCTGCCAGCTGGTGGCCAAGCCTTGTCCTCACTGTGTGAGTGTCAGTGCTTTCAGAATTTTTAGTCCATGTTAAGTCATCATCATCAAAAGAAATAGCTGCAGAGTTCAGTAATTATTGTGTTACTTGTTCTTGTGTTGTGAAATTATGATGATTGCCTCATGCATACACTGGTTATTAAATGTACTGTGTACAATGTACTGTACACTGAGTAGTGCTCTTGTGCAGTGTCGCCATCTTGTGGTTTTATCAAATTATCTCTTTATAATGATGTGATGATCATAATTATTATTATAATTATTATTGCATCTTGGTCATGTAGTTTGGACTGTTATTCAATGTATGAATGACCTCCATTCCTTTCTTTAACTTGTTTTCTTTGTTAGTTTTTGTGTTGTTTTTTTCCTTTTTATATATTTAATTCATATATTTATTCGATGACTGTTGAGCTTATACTGTATGAGCTTGATGAGTTGACTGGAGGCAGGTGAGGTGGTGAAGCAGGAGCAGGGGAGAGGGAGTGAGCCACACCCATGCCACACACAGACAGACAGACAGACGAAACAGGAAAACAAGCTAGAGTCACGGCCTAGCCGTGACAGGATCCCCCCTCAATGGGCGCCTCCTGGCAGCCCAGGCTTCTCAGGATGCCGCCAGTGGAAGTCCCGGATAAGAGAGTGGTCCAGGATTAGACGAGGGGATATCCAGGATCGCTCCTCTGGACCATATCCCTCCCAGTCCACTAAATACTGAAACCCCCAGCCTCGGTGGTGAACATCCAGGAGCCTCTGAACAGTGAAAGCCAAGTGGTCATCGAAAATACCTGGGGGAGGAGGGGCTGCATCTGGAGGAGACAGCGCGCTGTAGGAGACAGGCTTGAGAGGAGACAGGCTTGAGAGGAGACACATGAAAAGCTGAGTGGATCTTCATGGACTGTGGCAATTTGAGTTTCACAACAGTGGGATTAATTATCTTCTCAATCTCAAAAGGTCCGACATAACAAGGTGCCAATTTATGGGAGGAGACTTGGAAAGGCAGATCTGAAGAGGAAAGCCATACTTTCTGACCAGGTTGGTAGTCGGGTGCAGGGGTCTGGTGACGGTCGGCCACGTGCCGGTTCTGGGCAGCAGTGCGGACCAGGTCTGCTTTAGCGGTCTTCTAAATCTGATGGCACCTTTGAAGATGATGCTGAACAGACAGTGCTGCCACTTCCTTCTCCTGAGTAGGAAATAAGGGAGGTTGATAGCCCAGGGATGCATAGAATGAGGTCATACCTGTAACTGTACTTGTGAGGGAGTTGTGGGTGTACTCAATCTACGGGAGGTAGGAGCTCCAGGAGGACGGATGTGAGACAACGGAGGGCTGCTTCCAAATCCTGGTTGGCCCGCTCCGTTTGGCCATTGGTCTGGGGGTGGTAACCGGATGACAGGCTGGCTGTGGCACCCAGGGCACGGCAGAACGCCTTCCACACTTGAGAGGAAAACTGTCAACCTCTGTCAGACACAACATCAAGAGGGATCCAGTGGAGGCAAAACACATGTGACACAAGTAAATCTGCAGTCTCAGTGGCTGAAGGTAATTTAGGGAGAGGAATGAAGTGCACTGCCAAGCGATCGACAACAGTAGGTATCATGGTGTTACCTTTGGAGGATGGAAGTCTGGTTACAAAATCCACGGCGATAGGGACCAAGGGCGACTGGAGATAGGCAGTGGGCAGAGACCACCAGTAGGTGGACAGTGGGATGATTTACTTTGGATACAGACAAAGCAGGCAGAAGTTTTAGCAGTTTTAGCAGTGATCTTCTCAGGATCTGACTGCCGGGAGAGCCCGTCTGGCTTGAGATTACGGGAACCTGGTCAGTAGGTAAGAGTGGAGTTAAATCTGCAAAGGAAAAGAGCCCATTGGGTGAGTTCAGCTGCTTAGCAGAACGGAGGTAGGAAAGATTTTTGTGAGTCCACATGACAAATGGATGCTCAGCCCCCTCCAGCCAGTGTCTCCACTCTTCCAGGGCTAACACCACAGCCAGAAGCTCACGATTTCCCACATCATAATTGCGTTCTGCTGGGGAGAGTAGACGGGAGAAAAAGCAGGGATGCAACTTTTGGCCTTTAGGAGACCTCTGAGACAGAACAGCCCCCATGCCAGAGTCTGATGCGTCAACCTCAACAATAAACTGCCTTGTGGTGTCAGGATGAGACAGCACAGGTGCAGAAGAGCTGTTTGAGGTGGTTGAAAGCGGCTTCTGCATCAGGGGTCCAAACATAAGGAGTTGTCGTGGAGGTGAGCAGGGTTAGATGAGCTGCCACTCTGCTGTAGTCCCGGATAAACAGCCGGTAAAAGTTGGCAAATCCGAGAAAGCACTGGAGCTGCTTCCCCGTGGTGGGTCTTGGCCATTCTGCCACTGCCTAGATCTTGGCCGGGTCCGTCTTTACCTGCCCCTGCTCAATGACATAACCGAGGAAACTACAAGATGAGACATGGAATTCGTACTTTTCAGCTTTTACATACAGCTTGTTTTCAAGTAGGCGACGGAGAACTAACCTGACATGCTCCTCCATGTTGTGAGAGAAAATCACATGGAGCTCAATGGCCTCCCTGTGGTTACCTGACAGAATGAGGGTAATGGGGGCGGTTCGGTGGCCATCCAAGGCATTGGCATTCAGTGGTGTGGAGAGAGCCTCAGTGCATATGTAGCACCCTGTTTTTTGTTGGCTTGAGAGACAAAAGAAGAATCAATTAAATTTTCATCTGCACCAGAATCAACAAGGGCTAGAACAGGGATAGTTTCCTGGCTCCACACTAGAGAGGCATTGAAATGCATACGAGTAGGGCTGTTAATGGCAGAGTCAGCAGTTTGGCTCATCAGACCCCCCACTGTTACTGATGAGCCTCCCCTTTTGGCCAGTGCGGACAGGAGACAAGAAAATGACCTGCTTGACCACAATAGATACAAACACCAGCATTCATGCGGCGCTGGCGCTCGGAAGGAGTCAGATGTGCTTGACCCAATTCCATGGGCTCACCTCCAGAATCAGGGGGAGAGCTGCTGCGAGGTGCCTCGGGAGTGGCCATCAGCTGTGGGCTGAACCGAGAAAACTGGCGTGGCAGACTCTGGGAGGTCGTAGGTGCAGGGCGGCTTGACTTCTCCCTACAGCACTCCCTAAGACAGTTATCCAGCCAGATAGACAGAGAAATTAAGGCATCCAAACAATCAGTTTCATCTCTGGCAGCTAGCTCATCCTTAATGTTATCATTTAAGCCGTTTAGAAAAACTCCCTGCAGTGATTCATCATTCCACCTACACTCAGCTGACAGAATTCTGAACTGGACAGCATATTCTGCCACTGACTGTGAGCCCTGACACAGAGTTAGGAGCTGTTTAGCAGCTTCTTTGCCCCAAACAGGATGATCAAAAACTTTTTTCATTTCTGACACAAAGCTATCATAAGAATCACAGACTGGAGAATCATTTTCCCATAAAGCTGAGGCCCACTGGGAGGCAATGCCAGTTAATAACTGAATCATGTAGGCAACACATGACTTATCTGTGGCATATGTTGTAGGTTGCTGCTCAAACACTAACGAACACTGGAGGAGAAAGTGACAACAGGACCCCAAATCTCCTGCGTAGTGCTCTGGCGTTGGAACATATGCCTCATGGGGAAGTTGAACAGGAACAGTTGGAGGAACATTGGGTGGAGGAGTTAGAGCAGCAGCAGCTGGAGCCGCAGGCAACGCATCATTGAGGTGAGTGGTAATGTCCATCTGACTGCAGAGCTGGGAAACACTGATATGCACTGATATTAATTCATGCTGGCCCACAAGAGCACCCTGGTAGCAAGAGCCTGACGGAGGTCCATGTCTGCTGGGTCCATACTAGCTAGATTGTTCTGTTATGGTTCGGTTTTCTGTTGGACCCAAAAGCAGAACACAAGACCAGTAAGTAGCAAATAGTCGTGGATTTATTGTGATAGGTAGAATACTTGTAGAGATAGGTGTAACTGGTGAGAATCTGACAATTGTTTTCTGAAAAAGAGAAAAAAAAATGGAAAAAGAAAAAAAAAATATCAGGATACTGGAGATGGTAAAAATATAAAGGGTGAAATAAGAGAGAGATTTTGGTCTACTAGTCCAAGGTTGAGGTAAAACCTGGACAGTTTTTAACCAAGGTTTAGTAGAATTCTCGAGGTGCACTGACGAGTCCACCTTAAAAGAGTTTACTAAGACCACAGTACTGGTATATTGTGTGAAGTAGACCCAGAAGCATTTACTAAGACCACAGTACTATATTGTGTGAAGTGAGACTCAGAGTTTACTAAGACCACAACAGTGTATGGAAAAAATGATTACTGAATAATAATTATATTGTGTGAAGGAAAAGTAGATAATTCCTCTGTTCTAATCACTCTGTTTTTAATCATCTTGAGTATTTAAAGAAAAAGAAAAAAAAATTGGTCATATTATTTTGGGCATACTAACATTGATTAGTTTTCTGATATTCTTAACGGTGTACTTTGGAGATTAGTTGAAGACATAACTTAAATCTCCTACTAAATTTTTAATCTATCAAAATGGGTATTATCAACAGTAAATATTGAACAAAAGATAAACATGATAATGTGGATCTCTCCACTCCAAACATAAATTACATGAAAGTGAATTATGGTGATTCATCTGTGAAACAAATAAAAATTTGGGTTACTGAATGTGGTTTTCCGAGGACAAGAAGTTTCAGTATCAGACAGCTAAATCTGCTGAAGGAAAAACTGCAGGAGAAGGAAAAAGAGACTGAGAATAAAAAAGACAAGAGTAAATTCATAGTAGACTGGAAATCATTTAGTTTATGGATGGAAGAAGCACTAAGGTGGGACATAAAAACACAGGCAGGGACAGATAAAATCTCATCTGTGTCTCAGTGTGTCAAAATGCAGGATTCCAACCTCAACTGTGCTCCGCCAAGAAGACACCAAAACCCACCACAACAACATGATGAACCTGCAGCCCGAATCCAGGCTCATCAGGTGGCTGATCCACAGCCGAGGGCACCACCGCCATATAACCCTGGCTTTCCCCCATCCCCTGTTCCCCTCCTCTATCCTGATACATACAACAACTTTTGGATGGGGAAAAGTGAGATGTGACGCAGAGGGCAACCTACACCAGGTCGTGAATTTCCCCATGTTGGAGGTAGCAGGTGCTGATGGACATCCAATGCTATTTCAAGACCATGGACTATGGAGGACATTAAACAGGCAGTGACTCACCTCCCATCACCATCAGATGGAGGTGGTGTGAAATTTGACGCTGAACTGACTGCGTTCTGTAGAGAGTTCCGCCCAACAACCTCTGAACTGAAACGACTCCTGATGGTAAAAATGGGCAATAATTGGGCCAAAGTACCAGCAGGATATCCAGAGACTGAGGTGAGACTGGATAACCCCAGCTGGGCTCACAATGACAACACAGTCTACAGAGGAGACATTGCAGATCTCTGTGAGCGCATCGAAACAGCATTCCCTGTGAGAATGGACATGTGTCCTTATGTAAACAAGAAGACGATGATGTTCACGACTATCTCACTCGTCTCACAGAAGTCTCACAGAAGTCCACAACACACACAGTGGGCTGACACCTCCAGCTTACCCAAATGATAATGTTGTTACAGCATGGGAAGCTCATCTGAGAAACAGCTTCCTGAATGCACAGAAGCCAGAGATTTCCAGCATGGTGAAACGTACATGCATTACTTGGGACTCAGGCAAGTCAAGGCAAACGCTGTGTATGCTGAAAAAATTCTCAAATAGGGCCAGAAGAGGAAAGGAGAAAAAAGAGAGAAAGATCTGCAAATGGCTACATTGACTTTGTTCCAAGCACATGCCAGAGGGCACGGATGTGGCCGTGGCAGGGGCGGGTTCAGAGGTGGCCGTGGGGGCCACTCAGTGCTACTCCAGGACCATGGAGGCAGACAAGCCTGTAGCCTATTTTTCAGCTAAACTTGACCCTGTAGCTACAGGACTGATGTCTGAGAGCTGTTGCAGCTGCAGAGAAAGCTGTGATGACCTACAGAGACATTGTAAGTTACTCTGACCTGTCTCTGCTCGTTCCACATGCTGTTTCATTGATTGTACTTGAACAGAAAACATCTCATCTTTCAGCAGGAAATGGCTCTGTTATAACACTATTTTGCTTGAAATGCCAAATATCACTGTGAAAAGATGCAATGTTCTTAACCCTATAACTCTTCTCCCCACAGAAGGAGATGGAGAACACAACTGTGTTGCTGCAATAACTGAAGTTTGTTCCCCCAGACCAGATTTGCAAGCAACACCTTTGCAAAATCCAGACTTTGCACTGTTTGTGGCTGGATCAGCGTCACACGACCTTGACACAGGAAAGAATCACATTGGATTCTCTCATAGAAGCGTGTAAACTAGCAAAGGACAAAACAGTGAATATCTACACAGATAGTAGATACGGTTTTGGCATTGTGCATGATTTTTGCAAAATTTGGAAACACAAACTTTTTAACATCATCTGGTAAACCTATTGCACACCACACTCTCGTGTCACAGCTGCTGGACGCTATTCTAGTCCCAAAACAGATTGTTGTGTGTAAATTTGAAGCTCACACTTCTAACACTGACCCGGTTTCACAAGGTAACGCCAGAGCAGATGCAGCTGCCAAGGCCGCAGCATGACAAGAATTTACTGGCTCTGAATTTTTTCTACATGATGACTCTGACACATACTCTACTCCCACAGCAGACTTACATGAGCTCCAGTGGAGACCTGATCAGACTGAGAAGGATGTGTGGAAAAAGAGTGGTGGTCTTTTCAAAGATGGGGTACGGTACAGCCCCAATGACAAACCATGTCTGCCAAAGTATTTGTTTCCTCACTATGCAAAGTTGACTCGTGGATTGGACCATGTGTCAAAAGGAGGGGTGATGGATGCTGTTTCACAACACTGGTTCACAAAGGGTTTTACTAACTATGCTCAGAAATGTTGTCAATCATGTGTTATCTGTGCCACAAACAACATTGGCAGAGGTATTGAAACACCACAAGCCGCACCCCCTCCACCAGAAAAACCATTCCATCCAGCTGTACCGATCACGTACAGATGGATTTCATTGAACTAACACCAAGTGAGGGAAAGAATATATATATTGCCTGGTAATTGTTGACATGTATTCAAAATGGATTTAAGTTTTCCCTACAGCAAAATAAGATACGAATGCTGTTACCAAAGCCCTTATCACTGAGATTATTCCCAGATGGGGAATTCCCCGAAGAATCAGCAGTGATAACAGAACACCATTTGTGAGTGCTGCTTTAAAACAAGTTTGTGAATATTTTGGCATTGATATGAGACAACACTGTGCTTATCATCCAGCTGGTGGTGCTGTTGAGCGAGAAAATGGCACCCTTAAAAACAAATTGGCTAAATGTTGTGAAGAAACAGGTTTGTCATGGACGAAAGCACTCCCTATTGTTTTTATGTAAATGAGAGCTAGGGTCTGACCAAAATACGGCCTTAGGCCATTTGAAATCCTATTTGGACAACCAGCCAACACAGGCATTGGACCTGTTAAAAGACAATTACCCTCCACAGTTCACTGTGAAGATGAAATGCTTCATTACTGTGCAAATTTATCCTCTGTTCTATCCAACATTCTCAACCAGGTGAAAGACGCACTACCAACTCCAGCCACAGGACCTCTTCATGACCTGAAGCTTGGTGACTGGTTAGTGGTAAGAGATCTGAGAAGAAAGACTTGGCGCTCTAACCAGTGGACGGGCTCATTCCAGGTGCTGCTGACCACACAGACAGCAATAAAAGTCGCCTAAAGAGTCCCCTGGATCCATGCCAGCCACTGCAATAGAGTCCCACCTCCACCAGAGACACTTACAACAGAGTAAGTCACCACAGCCCGATTGAGGACTCTGCGAAAGTGTAGGCGGATCACTGCTCTCAAGTGACCAACACAGCACAATAACACACACTCACAGACCAGGAAGAGAAGTAGAAGCGACAGTATTGGCATACTGTCAAACAAGAGCGTGCCAAGCTCCAACTGGGTGACTTGCTGAGTGAACCTCAATGTATTGCCTTTTTCCACCTTTTTCTCCATAGTGATACTTTAATGAAGTAGTTTTAAATCATAATTGAGGTAACATTACAGATGTTTTTTTTATCACTGTTATAGTTTTTTATTATGTTATCATATGTAAGAATATTCACTTATTATGAAAATATAATCTTTGATGATTTTTCCTTTAATAGTGATCAAGTATGATCAAAAAGGAGGAAATGTAATAGAAAAATCATATCCTTGTGTGACCTGGCTTTGTATATCCATGAATGTGAATCTGTTCCCACATGTATGCTCCTTATCTGGTACTGTCCAGTACAAACTAGGGAGAAGTTTATCCTTGAAAACACATCTGCTTCTTCCAGCAGTTAGTAAGTCAGGATGGCACCCAGAATTGTTTACACACACACATCCTGACTATGCCTCCTTCTTTCTTTCTTTCTATGAAGTTCATGCACACTCTTTGTTTGATATCAGTCTGCAATTGCACTCTGATCCTTTGCAAAGCTCTTATTTAAATATACAAAGACAACTTGATCATTTTGTCAACTGTTCATTTTCAGATTTCAGTCCGATCGCTGTACTTGGGTTCATTTCGTCCACTGGCAATACCTCAGAAATGAACTACCTCATGTCGGATGGACGACTTGCATGGAAACAGCAAAAATTCCTGTATTTTTACCTTGGAGATGCAAGATGCATCCGGCGTAAAATGTATAGGACCCCGTCTGTGATTTTTAGGACACCCCTTTGGCCCGTCATGGATGTGTTTTTGGTATCCAAAAGGTGGAAGGGGACCCCATGTTAAGGTATTTGCAGTGGACTGCCAAAGGCAGTAGGTAGCTGTTTATAGGTTCATTGTATTCGGTTATATTACTGTATTTTGTCCAAGTTAAAATCTGGTGTGATTGTAAGACTGTGTAGCCTGCTAAAACGGGAGAGCGAGCCATGTTGGAGACGAAAAGTTGAGTAATGTTGCTAAATTAGCACAAACACCATTAGCCACACGTGGACTGTTAGCTAACTAATCATGGCTTTCACAGGACCGGAGGAGAGCAGACTGAGTGCGTGTGGGAAGCAGAGTTTTATTAACAAGCTTCTGAATGAGTATGTGAGTGACGACTAAAAGAGAAGTAAATGCATTTAGAACATGAGCAATACCTTAAGGACTGGAATTTAAGTTTGATGCAGTTGGACATATGAGATTGGTTCCTCCTTTTGTAGTGAAAGATGTTGAAAAGTACTTCCCTAATTTTGAACATGTGGCCTACTTTTGGAAGTGTTCTGGATGGAAAGGTCCAGAAAGCACTGAGGGAAGCAAGGATTATGACTTTTATGACTTTCGTTATGAGCTATTACCGCCAACGCTTCAGGAGCCTCAGTAGGCCCGACAAGCAAACTTATGTTCAGTTTGCTAAGGAAAAGGAGACCCTTTTTAGTAGATGTTGGGTCTAAGCTCTACCTCATTAGCTGGACACCAAATATGTTGGATTTCGGTTGTCTATCAATTTATTGGCTATCATAAATTAAGAAAATATTAATATTAAAAACATTAATATTAAATAATAACTTTAAAATTAATTAAAGTCCTCGGGGCACCAGCCTAAACTAATAGGCAAAATAGCCAATATGTTTTCAGTCTCAATTTATTACCATTAATCTGGAACTCTGATAAACAATTAGAGTTTACTAACTATAACCAAATTACCATATCAACAGTAAGTTAAAGTTGAAGGATTGGAATTCTGCAAAGTAGAGGTTGGCAATATTCACGCTTGTGCAACATCAAACACACCAGTAGTTATACTTAAAGGCATTTATTTACAATGGAGCAGAGTAAAACACAATGTCTAATCTAGTATATACAGGTGTGTGTATGTGTGTGTGTAGGGGTATGTGTGTGTGTCTGTGGGAACACAAACCAAAGGCAAGATGGCTGATTCAAAGTAATCACTGTGACCACATGACCTGAACAAAGAACACTACACAAGATGGCGGTAAAACAAAGAAACTACTCAAAGTGGCTGCTGAGACCACCTGGTGTGTGTGGTTGTGGAGGGAAGGTTGTGAGTTTTCTTTGTTAGCCTAGCTCATGTAATCTAATGGTACCAGGTTAGAGGGGGGTGGTTTAGCTTCATGCAGGTTCTAGAACTGAGACGTACTGCTATGTGTGTGAACATACGAGTACCTGATTAACTGTATGACTGACCACAACCTAAGCAAACATTACAACAACAAGACATCAATCAACAAGTACATTAACAAAGTTAAGATTCTGCTGCTTAACTATGCTGTGCTGTGCTATGCTGTGCTGGGAAAGGTTAGGCCCAGTCAGTTAACGTTACCCAGTCCTTGGAACAAACAAAGAGGTCCTTTCCAGTGTTGTTGTAAAGTCCAGTGAGTTGGGAGGCTTCCTGGTGGAGTAAAGTCTGTCTGGCTGTGTTGCTTTGCTGTTATCTCCTTTGTTCTCCTCACAGAGTTAGCTGTTCACGCTAACTCTGCTATGACTCCTGTTGCTTGGAAAATCAGCTAGCTTTGTGTCGTAGCAGCTTGATTCTGAAGAGAACTTGGTTCACTCTGAGTTAATCCGATTGTAGCAGTATGGTATGCTGCTGGGCTTGATTGTATTTGTCTGCCGCCCCGCACTTTACCTGGCGCTGTAGCCTATCAAGGCAAGAGGGCGAGGGGATAAAAGGCAGCCGTGTCCCTCTCTCGTCCTCTCACTTCCTGGTCCGAAGCCCTCCCCTTCCCGGCCTTCCGCTTCTTCCTCTGCTCTCGAGTCGGTGGTCCCTGGTGGTTGAGGAACGGTGGCGATTCTCCCTGTTCGCTTATAAACATTAACGGACAAGCGGATCCCGAACGCACCGCAGAACGCTCCGGTCCAGTACAGAGCGGAGCAGAGCTCTCCTGTCGCTATCCTCCTCGGGAGGGTTCCTGCTGTTCGGGATTGTGGTTAACGGTGGATTTCAAGTAAGGTGCAGGAACACTGGCTGCTTTGCCGGCCCGCAATCGGTGGTGCTGGGCGCTGTGGACTGGCTTTGCTGCTGTGAGAAATATTAAAATGTATGTTGCATTATTAAGAGAGTGTTGTTTATTATTTGTTTATTATTTGTTCTTTAGTATTATGATGATTACTGTTCCTATGCGTTGGGGAGCGCTAGGGTGAGACTCAAGGCAGTCACGCACACATAGGGAGACACCAGAAGAACGGATGACAGGTGACCGCCTCAGATGTTTAAAGTAAGAAACAACTCCTAACAGGGTGAAGAGGCGGTTACAGGAAAAGGGAGAGTAGGTTTTTTTCTCTAGGTGAGGACAGCTCAGATGAAGGAGGCACTGTGCCAAGAGGCTGGGACCAGCCTGTGCACCAAACGAAGGGGAGCTGAGTCTAAACCATGGTTTCTCCCCAACCTTTTCACCAATTCAAATAGTTACAAAAATACATACAAAACTCTGTGTAACTGCTAAGATAGACACTCTTCTCTGGGACGTTGGCCACAGCTACTGCTTGCAGACTGTGGTTTTCAGATCAGAGGAGATCCATGTACATGCTGATTTTGATTCTTTAAATAGCAAATAAATATTTGTTTAAATGGATAACTTTGAGTGGAGAACTCTTATTGCAAATAAACGAATGCGCTGACACTGCCCCGTTCAAAGTAACTGCCGGGTGTGGCGTCTTTCCTGCTTCGCTTGCTTTTGCTTCGCTTGCTGCCTCTGCTACTGCTGTTAGGTGACGGCCTTTTCCTGCCGGTTGCCGCTCGCTCCCCCCGGTCCTCCGTGCCCGTTTCCCCCTCTGGGAGGCGGACTTAGTGGGAGTTGCTCCGTCAGTACTGGTGTGTTTGTGTGTGTGTGTGGTGTTGTGGCGTGTGTGCGTGTGTGCGGCGGCGTTTGTGTTGATTTGAGAAGAGACGAATGGTCATTTTATTGACTGGCTGTGTGGATGAGTGAGCGTGTGCAGGGGTTAGACGGGATCGCGTATGTTTTTTTTATGAATGTTTATGAAGATCAATTTCTAAGAATGTTATTGTTGAGCTAATGGGTTGGTCATTTTATCATTTAGTTTTATTTCAATTGAAGGATTGGTTAATTTCTTTTCTTCTTCGTTATTTACTTCTTGTTTGGAGTTTCAGCCCTAGACTGTTAATTTGTTTGGTTTGTTTCTTTTGGACAATTGTTAGTTTACGTTTTTTTTTATAAGGGGTTTGTGTTATTGTGCTTTGTGTTGAATTCTCAATATTTGTATTTCCGTTTCCTCCATAGTTGCTGAGAGCCGACGGTGGTGGCGGTGTCCTGGGTGGTGGTTCCCCTTTTGTGTGCCGTGATTTTGGATTTGGTTGTTTCGCACTTCACTTTTGTATGCGTGTCACGTGAGAGTGGGGTGCCCTTTTCTTTCGTTTGGACCCCCTCCCTCTACATTTTCCTCCACCGTTGGTCAGCTTCAGCTATTGGAGTAGGGTATTAATTATTAGCTTTGTTTTGAAATACCCTTTCTTTGTGTGACCAACCTATAATAAACGTGTTAATTATTTTTTTGCTACTGTGAACCACGTCTCCTGCCCTTCTTTGTATGACTTACCTGTGTGCCTCCTCCTTATAGTCATATTAATTTACAGTTCCCTGGGTGCAATTCCCAGGGTGGCGTTGTTGGTTTCCTTTTTTTATTTTTTTTTATATAATTGAACTGGTATTACAATATTCTGGGCCCTCATACCGCCACAACTTGGGGCGGTATGAGGGCCCAGAATATTGTAATACCCCACGCTAACTGCAGGAGGCTCACCCTGGTTTTATTGGGCGCTGCTGGCTTTGCTCCTCCCTTGACAAATGTTATTGCAGGTGGCGTCTTGCGTTGGAATTGACGTTTCCTGGTTATCTCCTGCTCTGGAATGTCAGCGAGCACAGTCAGTACTTTGTTGTGGCGCCACCTGTATCTGCCCTGAGCCAGAGCGATCCCAATGATGTCACTGAGTTTGTGGTTTCTTTCTGCTTGGGCCAATGTTGCTGAAGCCTCTCACTTTCGTCTCGATCTTGTTTTTATCCCTGCTTCTCTGACCTTGTTGTCTCTTGAGTCCCTGAAGGTCATGGCAATCTGGTACTTTGCTACTCGGAACTCTTCAACCAGAGAGGAAAGGGGTAGTTGCAGTTGCCCAGATCTGATTTACAGCCCAACCAATGTAAAGCTTGGAGGGATTCCCAGCCATCTTCAGAGGCACTTATGCTCCACTCCTTCCACTGCTGTAAGTGGGGCTTCATACATCATCATCGGCCACATCAGTCTGTGTCACAACCTGCTCTGCTTCTCAGTGTTTTTCCACTCACCCTGCCTCTGTCTCACTCTCCACTCTGCCACACCTCCTCATCAGCCTCACTGTCCTCACCTGTTGCCCCCAGCTGCATCTCCAATCAAGCCATTATATATGCATCCCCGGTTCACTCACTCTTTGCCAGATTGTTGTTAGTATCCATGCAAGACTGTCCAGCGTTCATCTCTGGACTGACTTCTCGTTATCGACTCTGCTCGTCCCTGACCGTCCTGCCTCATCTCTGCCCCAGTAAATGCCTCAGCCTTCTGTCCCCAACCACGAGTTCTGCCTGTGCCTGTGGCTGTTTGGTGTTCTCCAGCTTCGACGTCACAACGTGAGTGCCTCCCTGCTGGTTTCCTGATCCTTCGTCTGGCTTTGATTACCCGCCTGCATGCTCCTTCCTGGTTCGTCTGCCCCTCTGTCTGCTCACCTGGTTCTGATCCTCCTGCTCCCTTGACGACATCTCTAGCCTGCTCCCTAACGCATGGCTCTGCCAGCCCCAGCCTTCGGGTCCATGAACTTTCCCCTGTGTGTGTGAGCTCAGTCACTTCGCTCCCACAGCTCTCCAGCCCCGGACCCCTTCCTCTACCCCTAATACCTACCTGTGTACATTATCTCTGCTTGCTCATAATTAAAGGTCATTACCGATCGGTGTGTGGTGCTGCAACTGGGTCCTACAAACATCCGTTACAGTCTGGGCAGCAGGCTGTGTTGGTATAGCCACGCTTTGAACTTTTCCGGGAGGCCTAATTTTTTTTTTTTTTTTTTTTTTTTCTCCAATTTTCTTCAACCAGCCCCCTACTTGCATCTCAGTGCTGTGGAAATTTTTACTATCCCTTAGTGACTCATTGTACCACTTTCCCAGGTATTTGATGGGATTGTTCTTGATTGATGGGATGGCCTCACCTTGGATGAGCAGATTGTACTGGTCAGTGATATTCCCTTTCCTGATAATCATGCTTGATTTTCTTGGCTTCAATGTCATTCTAACCCACCTTACCATCTCTCTAAGCTTGGTTAAGACCCATCTTGCCTGCACATAGGATGTTGTGGTTATCATTAGGTCGTCCATGAACCCCCCCCGTATCGCCGGTTGTCAGAGCCCTGTCCACCTTTTGTGAACAGCAAACGCTAATAACAACAGGCAGGATTCTTCAGGCTCACTCACACACTCTGTTCCTTGCACTTAAGTGGTTCCCCTCAGGACGCCAGCTTAGCTGCCTGGGCTGTAGGACACAGAGGAGAAGGGAAACCTTTGTACCCAAAGCTGTTCAGCTCCTCAACTCCCAACCATCCCTGTCCCTCTGCTCACCCTGCTGGCCCTCCTCCCCTCACACTCACACACACAGATTTGCACTGACAACTGCTGCTGCCCACACACTCAATGACTTCCTGATCCTGCTGCTATTGGACTTTGCGGTACCTATCCACTTTCATATACCTCACATTCCATATGCACACTATACTGTAAATATGTAACATAACTCTTTATTGCACTAGGACAATCTGTCACACATCCAAATTTTAATCAAAATGTTTATGTGTAAAGTTATTTATTTGCACTGATGTCATTTTCCCATGTTGTTACTGTTACTGTCTTTCTCATAATATTACAGGTTTTGTTTTGCACAGTTTGTCTCGCCCTGGTTGTGTGTTCTCGTGTTTTTTCGTTACGTGCCTTTTTTAAATTTTCAAAAAGTTTATTGAATTGAAAAAGTGTGTTTATCTCAAAAGGATTTTGCACTGGTATAGCACTTACAAGCCTATAATCAGCTCCCCATTAGCTTAAGTCTAAAAGTGGAATTTGACTATACCAAGCAAAATTGAGATATATATATATATATAAACTATACATTGCAATATACAGTGTCCCTTTAAAATGCACCCAATTTCAAAGTTTTCCCTTTCGGGCCTTTTCTGCTTTCATCTGCACATTGTACTCTTTAAAGTTATAAAAACGATGGTAAATTAGTGATGAGCACTATATGATATAGAGCAGGCATCACCAAATGGCGGACCGCGGTCCGGGCACGGACCCAGTGACGGTTCTGCCCGGACCTGTGAAAATTATATTATAATTATAATATTAGGCCTAATAAAAAAAATTAATCATTCGTGCATGCGCAGCTAATTTAGTTAATACGACAGAAACGTCATCAATAGCCAAGCCAATAAAATCGATTGTTTACCTACACCGGAGGGAGGAAGGGAAGGGAGGGAGGGGGAGGGAGGGAGAGAGAGAGAGAGAGAGAGAGAGAGAGAGAGAGAGAGAGCGAGAGAGAGAGAGAGAGAGAGAGAGAGAGAGAGAGAGAGAGAGAGAGAGAGAGAGAGAGAGAGAGAGAGAGAGAGAGAGAGAGAGAGAGAGAGAGAGAGAGGAAGGAGAGAGGGGAGAGAGAGAGAGAGAGAGAGAGAGAGAGAGAGAGAGAGATGTGTGAAAATGGCTTGCTCAAAAATGAAAAAAGTAGACAGTGAAAACTGAACTTTTAAAGATGAATGGACGGACCAATACATGTTCGTTCTGCCTGCAGCCAGTTCTAAACCTGTGTGTCTCATATGCTGTGAAACTGTGGCGTTAATAAAAAGTAGCAACGTTAATCATCACTATGAGACCAATCACGGATCGTTTGATGAAACATACCCGCAGAAGTCCGCAGTGAGGGCAAGTAAAATGATCGAACTGAAAGCACAGTATGACCGGTCTACCCGTGTCTTCACACATGCATTTACAGGCCAGTAACGTGCAGATGAGTGTTCACTTAAGATTGCGTGGATTTTGGCGCAACACAAGAAAGCATTCAGCGATAGGACAGTGGTGAAGGAGTGCTTAAATGCGGCTGCAGAGACTTTACTTGACGGTAAACAAAAAAACGACGTGTGAAAAAATCAAGCAAATCCCATTGTCAGCTTCAACAACAACCAGAAAATCTGAACTATTAGCAGAGGATGTGCTGGCACAGCTTGATGCAGCTGTTCAAAACGCAGTATGCATATCCTTAGCCATTGATGAGTCCACAGATGCAACAGATAATGCCCAGCTTTTGGTGTATGTGAGATTTCTTCACAAAGAGAAGAAAGAGATGTGTGAGGACCTGTTGGGTTTAATGCCACTTGAGACACACACAAGAGGAGAGGATATATATGAGGGGATAAAGCAGATGCTCACAAAAAGAAAGATTAATCTGAAGCAAGTAGTCTCAGTCACCACGGATGGTGCACCTGCCATGGTTGGTAGAGAGAAGGGGGCTGTGGCACGGATGAAACAAGACAACCCTGATCTCATAGCCTACCACTGTATCATCCATCAGACTGTTCTCTGTGCCATTCTGTCTGAAGAGTTTGCTGAAGTAATGAATACCATGATGAGACTCATCAACTTCCTCAGGGCATCCTCATCCCATCAGCATCGACTGCTGAGAGAATTTCTGAAAGAAATGGAGGCAGATGCAAATGACCTACTACTCCACAACAACGTGAGATGGCTAAGCAAAGGGAATGCACTGGGATGCTTCTGGTCCATCCAAAAGGAAATAGCTGCTTTCTTACAGCAGCTCAAGAGACAAAAAGCAACACAGTTTGCAAACTTTTTGCAAGATAACAACAAGATGGATGTGGTGGCTTTTTTGGTGGACATCACAGGACACCTTAATAAGCTCAATTTAAAGCTGCAGGGTCAGAAAAATTCTGTCTGTGATATGATGAAAACTGTCCACTCCTTCCAGATGAAGCTGGACATTTTCAAAGAAGATCTCCAAGGAGAGTGTGAGCACTTCCCACAAATGCAGGAACAAATTCAGGGTAAGAGAGACATTTCCCCTTATGTCAGCTTCATAGACAAGCTGATTGGAAACTTCTGTCATCGATTTGACAGCTTCAACCTTGGACACCAGCTCCTCCTGCTAATCAAGAATCCATTCCTTATCAGAGAAATCAGAGGATTTTCAAAGGAGGTGACACAGACCTTCAAGTGGGCACATCCTGGATCTTTACAGTTAGAGCTCACTGATCTGCAAGCAGATGTTGCTCTGAGAGAGCATTTTGAAACAACTGACTCTGCTACTTTCTGGTTACAGATTGTGCCTGAAACCATTTTCCCTGGTCTAACCAAAGTAGCACTACACACCTTAACCATGTTTGGATCAACTTACAGCTGTGAGACAGCTTTCTCTACGATGAACATTATTAAAACAAAGTACCGTTCCAGGCTTAGCAATGAGCATCTCCACATGAGCATGAGAATGGCACTAATCCCATTTAAGACAAACTGCTGGCAGGAAAGTTACATGCCCATTTCTCTCACTAGGAAAGGAAGTTGGAAAGGGAGGAAGGAGAAGAGAGAGGAGAAAGGGAGCTGCTCAAAGCTCTGCACTTTTCTTTTATTCAGTAAATTCTGCCCTGTTCTGCTATTTTACTTGAAATGTAGGCATTAAGGTTCCTGTGTTATTTTATTTTAAATGTAATTAATATATGTTTAAAAAAGGGGGTGGGCAGCTCAAAGGTCTTTTGTTTACATTTTTTCTTAAAGATGCACTTTTATTTTATTCAAAAGATTCTGAATGTTTTTACATTACCCTAAGTTCAGGCTGCTCAAAGCTGTGTTTGCACTTTTTCTATTTATTTTATTCAGAAGAAATTCAGTTACTTGAAGTGTAGTAAAGACAACTACAGTAATGTTTTCCATTCAAGTGCCATACAAGTTCAGACTTATCGGTATGTTTAAAGTATATTGAAAACACTTGAAATTTGACAATAAATGATATAGAAAAGTACATTTGTTGTTTTTTATTTACATCAGGGTACACTATTTCGAGTGACAATATAAGATTTCGGACCTTCACTGGGAGGACATTTTTGTAACTGGACCTCTTTGAATTTTAATTGAATACCCCTGATATAGAGGGAATATTTTTACCTATATTTGCAGGGTATTACAAAGTGAACAACTTGTATCTAACTGATATGGTTTTACCTTGTATTCTTACTGAGGGCAGAACTAGCAGTCATATACAGTATAGTATAAATTAAATTTACTTTAAATTGTGTTTATTATGGTTCTTTTGAATAAAAAATACATATATAAAAACTCAATTATATGCTAGGAATAGAGGTAGGTTTGTTCAAATTAGCAAACTACATTGTCACAATAAATATTGTAATAAATGTGGCAAAGACTGCAACTTAGTCAGCAGAGTTGTCAAGTAACTACATACTTGATATACTACTAACTTCAAAATACATATACAAAATACAATAGGAGAGAGAATAGAACAATCTCTCTTAACACATTGATCATTCAAAATTCATAATGCTATATGAATAATCCTCTGCTATACTACTACTACAACTACTACTACTACTACTACTAATAATAATAATAATGATGATAGGCCTAATAATACGTTTATTTATGAAGCAAACTTCACATCATACGTCTATAAAATGACAACACACTAAACTTAATACAATGATCATACAAACAATCCTAAATTAATGTTACTGTGGCACATATTTAACAGCACAGGAGGTCTATGACTGAGAGGCGACACCCACTGGACAACGATATTGCAGACATCGCAGTCATTTGCCCAACAACACACCCTCCCTCCCAAAGTGTAATGTTAACGAGCTACCGCAACAAAATGCTCTGCAGCCTGCTATAATCCCACCACAACAGGTGTCACTTCAGTCAATCAGTCCTACAGCACAGTCCATTCAAATGACAGTTTTATTTTAGCCCTTTCATAAGGCACACACTGTATAAAGCTGGGTGTATTTGTATACAAACAATCCTAGCCAGCTAGCTAAGCTAACCAACTTATCAATTTAGCTGAGGCTGGCTGAGCTAGCCAGCAGGACGAAAGTAGCAAACTTGCTAATGTAGCAGCATAGAAATGTTGTTATTTTCTTTGCGTTGTTGCTGCATTTAATTGAGCACAGCTGGAAACTAATCATTGGGGCGGCTGGATATAAATGCGGCAGTCCTCCCCCCGTCTTCCTTTGCGCTCCCCCCTGACACATCACTTCCGGGTCTGAGGTGTTTGCCCTCACAGGTAATGCCATGCGCTGCTGCTTCACTTCATCTGTTATGTGGTCTCATCAAGCTTAAAGCATTTGAGCAGCAACAGAGTGCGCCGTGCTCCAGTATGATGTCCAGTCTTGTTTTGCGGTGGTAAGTGTCCTCTCTCTCTCTGCGTTATACTGACTGATATCCAGTGGCTAATGCTAGTGTGGTCACAGGTAGATGCCGGTAGCCATGTGGGTTTCTCTCTCCCTCCCTCTCCCTGTACATGTTTCCATGTACTCCCTTTATTTTTGGATAATTTGTATTTTGTTTTGTTAATCTATTTGGTTCAGCCACTTTAATTGCCCATTTAATTTCAATAGCTGACTTTGATTAATTTGGTATTTTTCTGTGTAATTTAGATTTGTTGTTGTTTTTGTTTTCTTTACATTGCTATTGTTCTGTTTTATGTTATAATAAATTGTTTTGTGTGGGCAGTTGGGTTTAGCTTTATATTGTAACTTGCCCACTCCCGTAGTTTGTATAATTGGTTGTACATTTTGGTTAACCTATTTCCGTTGGTGTAACTCCCCCTTCTTTTGTTTATCCTTCTCAGTTCCTGCAGGCTGGTGGTTTTTAGTCAACTAAAAGTCTGAGCATTTTAGTCTTATTTTAGTCAGAATCATCCATGACTATTTTAGTCTAGTTTTAGTCGACGAAAACTGATGACATTTTAGTCTAGTTTTAGTCAATGAAAATTTTCTTTTAGTCTCTTTCTAGTAATGCAATTCTATTTAACCCAGTATAGTATAAGTACCTAGTAGTATAGACAAAACCAAAATTTTCTTTTAGCCAAACCCATTTCACAGTTCAAACAAGGTTATCTTATTATTATATTATTGTTACCTTATAGACTCAAGAATACATCCATTCCAGACACACAAGACGCTCTGATTTGAATTTACAACATATTTATTTTACCAACCAAACATGTTAGTTCACCCCCATAAATTTAAATTAAATAAATAAATAAAAAAGCATCCCATGACAATTCAAAAAAAAATTGAATACATTCAAGTTTAACAAAGAGAAACAAGGTGCTTCAATGCTCGAGCTACAATAATATAATAAAAAGTGCAAATAACATGTGTGTGTCTGTCTTGTATTGCTTGTAAACTGAAGACAGATTTTGCATCATAAAAACTATTAAAAGATATTACACTACAAATGGTTTCGACCTTAGAGAGATATAATGGGATGGGAAGCACCAGTGTCGATTGCTCTAAGACTGCAAGGGAAGCTCAGCTTCCCCTAAAATGTCAACAAAATAAGTGGTCAAATATGTACTGTTGTGTGTACATTTCATTGACTAAATATGCACTAGAACACGTTCATCTTTTGTTCAGAATCAGCTACTTATCACAGGTAACCGACACGACTTCCTTCTCATTCATCCCCACAGCGCCACAGTGCTTTACACAGTGTAGACGCAGAGCGTCTACTGACTTCAATGGGGAAGCATAGAGTGGGTTGTTCCACTGCAGCGAAACTAGACGGTCATTGGATAAATGCTGGGTTTTGTCCCGCCCATCAGACGCTCAGCGTCTCTGGGGGTCTATGGGGCAGTGGGCTGGCCCGGACGCTCGGCTTCTGCATGATGATTGGATGATCTGTCTGAGGCTGAGTCCCTTTTTGATTGACAGCGAAATGAGCGAATCAGCGATCTTGAAGTATAAGTATCCACCAGAGCATTTTTCAAGTTTTTCATTCGGTTGTTCGGAGTTGATCTGGAGACGTTACTGATCCTCAGCGACTTTGTCTTTGTTAAAAACGACTAGCGTTGTGTTTGGCGACTCTCTTCTGTCACTCTGCGAATTTACATATAAATAAACGGACACATTTTATGATGTAGGCCGAAAATGAACTTCCCCTCCTTATAACACCAGCAGCCGCCACTGGAAGCACTGACTGCATACAGTGGAATTCATTGACAGAAAACAGACAGTACTAAATTATGCCAACTACTGAACCAAATAACCAGCAGTCTCAACAGCAACTATATAAACTGTAACCTCCTGGATGTGTTATTTTAAAACTGGTTGTTAGACACACGCCCCGCGAGTGGGGATTGAGGAAGTGATGTCGCATGCGTCGGCGCAGTGCGACCTGATGAAGTGAGACACAGGAAACAGAAATACTGCAAAATAATAACTCGACTAAACGAGTTGAAATGACGTTATAACATTTCGTCTCGTTTTAGTCAACGAAAATGAAGAGACATTTTAGCAGTTTTTATTTTGTAAACCACATTTAGTCTTGTTTTTATTCGTCAACAATATTGCATTATATATTTAATTATAGTTATCGTCACATGACCAGCATTTACGTTGCGTCTTGTCTTCGTCACGTGATAAAAGTTCGTTGACGAAGATATTTAGTCATAATTTTCGTTGACGAAAGCAACACTACTTGGGTGATGTCACAAAGTGTGTGTGTGACTGCCACGTGTGCTTTGGTGACCTTTTTTATATTTTCTTTTGGTTGGGTCCTCCTGCCCTCACTAGCTCCTTTCCCACCAGTAGGCCTCAGCCCCTGATTAGGCTCCCTTCCCCTTTTTGATATGAATGGTAATTTTTAAACGAATATCTTTGTAATAAAGTGCACCTTTTTTGTAATAACTTGGAACCACGTCTCTTGCCTCTTGAGTATCCGAACCTTTGTGTCTTAATGGTGATATATGAAAGGTAAATAATTCTTTGGGTGAAATTCCCAAAGTGGCGTTGTCTGGCAACCTGTTGGGCTCGTAAGGGTGTAACGCCCATCTAACCTTATTACCCTAAACCCTTGAAAGTGTAGGCAGAAGTGTAACGGCTCAATTTATTAAGAGACCCTCCGCTCGCCACACTAAGAAAATTGGCTAACATTATAGCTACCTCCTCCATCCCACAAGTGAATCTACATCATTAACAAATGCCTTACCTTTTCCTGTGGGCGTTTTTCTTGTTCAGTTTTCTTTTATCTTTTTCCTGCACCAGAGGGATATGTCCTTTTTGATGCCATGATACCACTACTAACACTGTTTCTCTCCTCACTGACGTGACGTGCAGCTGTCAGTCATCCCATCATACCTGTCGGCAGACGTCACTCATTGCATGACAGCCTAATGATGAATTTGACTTGATTACACCACAAACACAGGCCACAGCCTCCCTATCATTGCAGCTTAGTTTTTTTTGTTTTGTTTTTTGTTGTTTTTGTTTTTTTTAAATGTTCTACATTAAATTTTTGCACATATAAGTGCTTCACTAAACACACCAGGAGGCTTTGCTGGAAAAGACTGATCACCAGGCGGAGATTTGGACTTTAGTAATTCTTTATTCTGCTTACTTAGAGTTTTAAACCAGTTTAATGCAAAGTCTTTGAAAGTTCCAGCTGACAGCTTCACTCTCCATCATGTCCCTTCTGTGTGAAAGACAATAAATGACAATTATTAGGTGTTTCATCATTTCATTGACAGTGCTCTTGTGTATGCAAAGAAAAAAAATGCAATGGATGAATTGTGCATTGTACTCCAGTACAGGGTGTATCCTGTGTTGATCACTACATAACTGTACGACTTTACAAAGTTAAAGGAAAAAAGCACAAATGTATGAAACTGCATCACTGACCTTGGATCCAGCATCACGGCTCTTGACTCTCATCTTGTTGACCTGTGACTCAGCAATGTCAGCCCTCTCCTCCGCCTCATCCAGCTCATGTGACAGTTTACGGAGCTTGGTGAGATTACTGTTCGCTTGTTCCTCCTATTAAATCATGTATTTTGGTTAAGTATTTAAAGAACTGGGCAGCAAGACATCAACCTGTAATATCAGAAAACACCTGTACTTACAGCCTCCTCTGCAGCTCTCTTGTAAGATTTCACCTTCAGCTGCAGTTTGTCTACCAGGTCCTGCAGACGGGCCAGATTTTTCCGGTCCTCCTCAGTCTTCAGAGTTAATAAACAGAATGAGTTATCCACTTATATTCACAACTGGTACAAGTACATACTGGTAGAGGGAACATGAATGGATCGAAGGAGATTACAGTACATAATTACAATATACCTGATAGGTAAGCTCCTTGATGCGCCTCTCATATTTACGGACTCCTTTCACAGAGTCACTGCCCTTCTTTAGCTCAGCTTCCACCTCAGCTTCCAGTTCCCTCACCTATGAAATCGATGTCACAGTGTCACAGAGTCCAAGCATCATATATACATCTGAACAAATCTGTATCACTTACCCTGGCTTCCAGTTTCTGGACCTGCTTCTTTCCACCTTTCATGGCTATTTGCTCAGCTTCATCCAGACGATGTTGCAGGTCTTTGATGGTTTGCTCCATGTTTTTCTTCATACGCTCCAGGTGAGCACTGGTGTCCTGCTCCTTCTTCAGCTCCTCCGCCATCATGGCAGCATCAGTAATGGCCTTCTTGGCCTTCTCCTCAGCATTTCTGCACTCCTGCACAGCCTCCTCCACCTCATTCTGAAACTGAGTGGAGTCTCCCTCCAGCTTCTTCTTCTGGTTCAGTAGGCTGGTGTTCTGTTGGGAGGGTTAAGGAACATTAGTATGCAATATTATAAACTTATTTGGGTACGCTGGCAAACTATAATACAATGATTACAAAACTGTTTACGTACCTGGGAGTGCAGCAGTTGAACTCTCTCACTGACATCCAGCAGTTCCTGCTCAGCCAGTTTACGACCTCTCTCAGTTTGCTCCACCAGAGACCTCAGCTCATCAAGTTCAGCCTGCAGCAGGTTGTTACGTCTCTCCACAATTGCAATGTTCTCCTTCAGATCATCATTGGCACGGAGAGCATCATCCAGCTGCAGCTGGGAGTCCTGTCAAAAGAGAAAATCAAATTCTTTCTGTGACTAAAAGGTCAAAGAAAACAATGCATAAAGACGTCCCATCACTGTTAGGACTTAGGACTTACCTTCAGATGAGTATGGACTCCCTTGAGCTGCTTCTGAGCCTCTGCTGCCTGCCTATTAGCCTGGCTCAGCTGGATCTCCATCTCATTGAGGTCTCCCTCCATCTTTTTCTTAATCCTGAGAGATTCATTTCTGCTGCGAGTCTCAGCCTCCAGGGAGCTCTGCAGAGTGTCTACCACTCTCTGATGGTTACGCTTGGCCTGCTCCATCTCCTCGTCCTTCTCAGCCAACTTACGGTCAATGTCAGCCTTCACCTGGTTGAACTCAAGCTGAGCACGCAGGATCTTACCCTCCTCATGCTCCAAAGAGCCCTGGAAGAAGTCTCTTCTATTAATATGCTTATATTTTAACAATACTAGATATATTGATATCAAAAGTATACTTGTGGACCTCAGCTTCTTCCAGAGCTGCTTGTATCTCAGCCTTCTCCTGCTCCAGCTGTTTACGGACCTTCTCCAGCTCGTGGATGCTTTTTCCTCCCTCACCAAGTTGTTCAGTCAAGTCAGAAATTTCCTCTGTTTGTGGCATATCCATTTATTTTATTACTCTCCCAACCTCCCTACTGGACTCTCTATATGTTAAAAGTCATGTTTTCACATCTTCCTACCTTGGAGATTCTTGTTTTCTCGTTTCATGGTCTCCAGATGATCCAGAGATTCTTCATAAGAGTTCTTCAGTTTGAAGAGGTCAGTGCTGAGAGTACGAGCCTCTTTCTGGGCACTTTCCAGCTCAGTCTGGGACTCCTCATACTTCTGCTTCCACTCAGCAAGAACCTAGTTAAACAATAATCAGAATTAGATTTACTCTATATTAATTAATCCATTCACAATTTTCTTTCTCATATTACCTTGTCAAAATTTCTCTGTTTCTTGTCCAGAGCTGCAGCAGCAGCATTGGATCTCTCCACATCCACCATGAGATCCTCAATCTCACCCTGGAGCCTATGTTTGGTTTTCTCCAGGGAGGAACATTTAGCATTAACAGCCTCCACAGCTTCTTCTGCATCTTGCAGACGCTGGGCCAGTTTCTTCCTATTTGAGAAAAGACTTGTCACAACTGTTCTCCATATTTCTAAAATAATGGCAAAGAGGAAACAGATGTTCTTACTTTGCATCTTCCAACTCCTCAGTCCTCTGGATGGCATCAGTCTCATACTTGGTTCTCCACTGAGCCACCTCAGAGTTGGCCTTGGACATGTTGCGCTGAAGCTCAGCTTTGGCCTCCTGCTCCTCCTCAAACTGCTCCCTCAAGAGATCACAGTCATGGCGAGCAGACTGCACTGCATGGGCAAGTGCATTCTTGGCCTGTAAGGGGATAGTCCAAGCTACTGTGAAATCATGTACTATCCATCTGGAAACTGTATTTATGGTAATTTAAGTTACCTTGACTTCTTCCTCTAGCTGTCTCTTGAGGTCTTCAATCTGCTGAGTGTAAGACTGCTTCCCTCTGGTCAGCTGGGAGACCAAGGAGTCCTTCTCCTCCAACTGTCTGGCAAGCTCACCTTTTGTTAAAGAAGAAAATTATCCTTTTTTTCTTAATTATATATTCTACTGTATTTCAAAGATTCAAAGAACCGTCTTACCATTCTCAGTTTGAAGCTTTGCTTTCTGCATGGTGAAATCATTTATGATACGCTGGCCTTCATCACTTTTAGTCCTCAATTCACTCAATTGATCTTCAAGAGTGCGACACATTTTCTCCAAGTTAGTCTGAAAATAAAACAAAACTTAACACATTTGAAGGAACTCTTTCACTCAGACATCTTTAACCATGGAATAAAACTGACATCATACTTTTCAGTCTGTACTCCATACTCACCTTGGACTTGACAATCTGCTCCATGTTGGAGACCACATCATCCAACTCCAGTCTGAGTTCACTCTTCTCTTTCTCCAACTTCTGTTTCACTCTTTGCAGGTTGTCAATCTGCTCTCCAAGGTCGGCCACACTGTCTGCATTCTTTTTTCTCAGTGCAGCAGCAGTGGCTTCATGCTGCAGAGTGGCCTCTTCAAGGTCTCTGCGCATCTTCTGAAACTCAGCCTCTCTCTTCTTGTTCATCTCAATCTGGGCAGCAGTGGCTCCTCCAGCCTCCTCCAGCCTCTCACTGATCTCCTCCAGCTCTCTGGCCAAGTCAGCCCTCTGTTTCTCCACCTTGCCACGGGCAGCTCGTTCTGCCTCCAGCTCTTCCTCCAGCTCTTCAATGCGAGCCTAAGATGTACAATTTCCATTAAGTATGCAGAGTGACAAGCACAACAATGTCATTTAAATGAGAAAAATGAAGGCTGTGTTAATGTCAGCTGACCTGTAGCTCCTTCAGTTTCTTTTGAAGTTGGGCCCCCAGTGCTTGTTCATCTTCAATCTTGCTGAGAAGTTGACTGATCTCAAAGTCCTTTCTGTTAACAGAAGATATATATTCAGCAAATTATTCCTACATGAGATTTTTCTGACCTTTCATTGGGCAACGCTATTGCCAAACTATAACATCAGTATTAGGTGAATCTGGAAACCCCAGATTACATTCAATTACATTCCATGTTTTTAAAATTCTTGCCTTCTACACTGTCTACCCATGGCAACTATTAAATGATTAAAGAGATAAAAAAGACTGGTTTTAAACTATGGTTAAGGTGAGGAACTGAAAACTTTGCGTAAAGGAAGGGCTATTTCATGGTTAGGGTTACAGTGAAAATTAACTGTAGCTCTGTGACAGGGCAGGAATTCTGGATGTGCTACACATCCATCCACCGCCCCAGTCTTGGGGGTCACACTGTATCCTGCACTAGCAATGTACATTGGCATTGCGTGTCAGTTGTGAGGTGGAAGAGGAAACTTACTTCTTCAGCTTCTCTTCTAGTTGCTGCTTGTCGTTCTCCAGGTCCATTAGGCTCTCCTGGCTCAACTTCAGATCTCCTTCCAGTTTCCTCTTTGCTCTCTCAAGGTCCATCCTCACCTTCTTCTCTTGTTCTAAAGAACCTTCAAGCTATTTCAAAGCATGGAAAACAGATTTACTATATAATACCTCAGACATTACTGTTATCAAGCCTAGATTCTGATGAATTTATGAGATTACATCATCGACTTGCTGCTCCAGCTTAGCTTTAGCCTTGGTCAGAGTGTTGACTTTGTCCTCCTCACTCTGCAGGTCATCCAGCGTTTGCTGATGAGCCTCCTGAAGAGCTTTCTTCTCTTTGGTCAACTTGGCAATGATTTCATCCAAAGCTGCCATCTCTTCAGTCAGGTTTTTAACCTTAAAAACAAATTACCAAGATGATGTTACATCAGGAATACAGAAACATTCTTCATGAATACATATTAAACTTCATTATTAATACTTAAAAACCTGTAGTAACTGATTTTCTGACAATGTCAGCACTCCACTGACATGATGAACTTTTTAGCAAACAGTTGTTTATTTACACATCCCACAGACAAAGAGTTAAGTTATTCATATGTAGTCATATCTGGCCACCTGTTGAATGTAAACCAAATATTCCCTCACTCTGTTTTGGTATCCACCAATTCCTCTCTTTAGCTGCTGAATACTCTATTGTGTTCACCAGCTAGTCTCTAACTCTCTGTCAGCTGTTTGTTGCTTGTGGGTAGCTTGTTTTATGTTTATTGGAGAATTCTGCTGAAAAGAGCTGTTTTCTGCTACTGGAAACAACACCATGTGAGTGGTGAGAGTTAACCAAAACAATAAAGTCGTGGACCATAAAACCAAAAAATAATGAGCTCAAAGATGCAAAACTGAACTGCAGATAATTCTCGTGGGTTTTTCTCTATGATAGACCCCTTTTACATGACACATAATCTCTTTTTCTCATAAAAACATTGTTAATAGTTTAATTACCTTGTTTTCAGTGGCATGCTTTTCCTTTTCCACTTTAGCCAGAGTCAGTTCCAGATCATCAATGTCCTTCTTGAGTTCTGAACACTCATCCTCCAGCTTCCTCTTCTTGGCAGTAAGCTCTGCATTCATCTCCTCTTCATCCTCCAGTCTTTCTGTCAGCTCTTTGGCTTTGGCCTCAAGCTGGATCTTGCTCTTGATCAAACCCTCACAGCGCTCCTCAGCATCTACAAGATTGTCTTGTTCCTGCAGACAGTGGATTTATCAAATGTTGTTGTTCATCACACTTTTAAGTAAATCCTTGCAAGTTTTAGGTAAACTGAATTACTGATCTTACTGATTGGACTTGGAGCTGCAGGTCGTTCTTCTCTTGAAGAAGGGTGACCATCTTTTCCTCCAGCTCTTTTTTGCGGGCTTCAGATTTAGCATATGCCTCTTTAAGCTTCATGAACTCCTCCTTCATGTTTGCCATCTCCTTCTCAGTCTCAGCTGATTTCAGCAGTGGTTTGATCTTGAAGTACATCTTCATCCAGGGCCAATTCTTGACTCCCATGAAGGCACGTACATTCCACTGGATTACCAGTAAGGCATCCCTGTGGATGACATCAATAAGGTTGAATTAATTTTTTGGAATACTTTTCCCTTTTTTACAGTAAATATAAGGGGGTTTAGAACCAACCTGCGCTCAACAATCTTCTGGAACTCAATCCTAGCGAGTATCCCTCTGGCTCTCGCTTGAATTCCAGTGATGATGAGAGCGAGACGATCATCTCTCATCTCCTCAAGAACACCCAGCAGTCCAGCTTTGAAGAACACCTGTTATTGACAGAATTTATGGTTTTTCATAACTTCTCCAAAGCACAGTTATTGATTCCAACATTTCAACCCTGCTCTTTTTACTTAATAAAGAAACAGAAACCTTTGTGTGACCCAGTTTATAATGTTCGTGGTCAATATCCAGAGAACCCAGCAATTTTTCTGCTGCTTTCTTGTTGTCAATGAACTGTCCCTCAGGGATAGAACTGGGATTAAGGATACGGTATCTGAAATAAGGACAAATATACAAAAATCATAACAATATTTTGATCATAAGGGGATTGTTAATGTAGAATAATTTTTTGCAGTACCTTTGTTTGAAGTCTCCATACTGAATCCTGTTGGGGAATCCCTTCCTGCAGATCCTGATGCCTTCCAGCACACCGTTACAACGCAGCTGGTGCATCACCAGAGGATTCTCCATGGCCCCAGGAGTCTTGGTCTCATTGGGGATGATGCAGCGTACAAAGTGTGGATGAGTTGACCTGAGATTGGTCATCAGTTTGTTCAGGTTCTCCTGTAATAGTCAAAAAACAATAAATATATGCAATGTCATTCATCTTTTGTTTCCTTCAAGGACAAACCAAATACAGAAGTGTAAAAAGTTAGTTCATTTTCATCAAAAGTTAATTCACCCTGTGCAGTGCAGACACAGTCTGGAAGGAAGAACCTTTCTTCTTTCCACCCTTTCCTCCCTTGCCTCCTGCATCTTGGGCTATAGAAAATGTTAAAAGACCAAATGTTAAAAGACCAAAGACCATTGATACATATCCATATTAATCAAGAGGTTTTATGGTATTTTAAAGTTTTAACCTTTAAAAAATGTGACTGTAGAAATTTACCTGAATCTGCTCCAGCATAGCCCATGAAAAGATTTGACAACACCTTGAGGGCAGATTTCTGGAAGAGTCCCACCACAGTCTCATTCAGTGGGTCTTTGTTCTTCTCCAGCCAGTTAGTGATGTTGTAATCAACAGTACCAGCATAATGAACCAGGGAGAAATGAGCCTCTGGTTTCCCCTTAACAATCCTGGGTTTCTGGAAGTTTGGACTTTTACCCAGGTGGTTGTCATACAGCTTGGACTTGAAGGATGAATCAGTGGCTTTGGGGAACATGCACTCCTCTTCAAGGATGGACATGATGCCCATGGGCTTGAGGAACAGTAAGATGACAGCTGATCAAAATGTACAGACTTGATACAGTTCTGAAGATTGTTATGATCCGTAAGTTTGAAAGCACCAACCTTCTCAATGAGTTCAATGCAGGCTGCCAAGTCCATACCAAAGTCAATGAATTCCCATACAATCCCCTCTTTCTTGTACTCCTCTTGCTCCAACACAAACATGTGGTGGTTGAAGAACTGCTGCAGTTTCTCATTCGTGTAGTTGATACACAGCTGCTCAAAGGTGTTGAACTGTACATTCAAGGAAATATTTGAGAGAGAAGATAATAGTTTGCCTGTTTCCATGTTCTTTCTCTCAAAGATAGAGCTGATTTCATGCAGCATGTTCATTTAATCTCTGACACTCACATCAAAGATCTCAAATCCAGCGATGTCCAGTACACCAATGAAGTACTGGCGAGGTTGTTTGGTATCCAGAGACTGGTTGATTCTCACGACCATCCACAAGAACATTTTCTCATACACTGACTTGGACAGTGCACCAATAGAGTAATACACCTGTTTTATCAATTAAAACAGAGAGTTGATTACATTTTGTTTGATTTTAGCACTATGCATCCCTAAGGCATGCATCTGCATTAACAAATCTTGGCCACAAGGACTCACCTGCTGAACACTTTGTCCTTTGGTCACCCACTCGTTTCCAACTTTGACCCTTGGGTGACACAGGCCTTTGATAAGGTCAGCAGAGTTCAGGCCCATCAGATACGCAACTTTGTCCACATCTGCAACAGTGCAATTAAATTTTCAGATTCTAGAGTTTTTGGAATGATAAGAGTTGTGGAAGCCTCTCTTACCTTCAGTGCCATCAGCCTCTGCCTGCTCCTCTCTTTGCTTCTGCTTAAACTTCATATTGCCAAAGTGCATTATGGCTCCAATCAGCTTGTAGATGCTGTTCTTCTCCTCTTGGGTGAAGCCCAGGACATCAAAAGCTTCCTTTAACAAAATAAAATTTTCATCATAAATTCCAAAATATATTCAAGGCACTGTTGTCAGTTCTTCATGAAGACAGTCCTGTTCAGTGTGTTCCTTACATCAGTTGCCATTAACTCTTCTGCATCATTAATTGAAGCAACAGTGATCTCTCCTTGGGAGATGTAACAATAGTCATAGGGGTTGTTTGTTATGAGCAGCATCTCTGAAAAGAAAATTTAATTGTAAAATGAGATTTGTTTTTGTAAATGTCATGTGTCATCTACATCAAATTAATGAATAGATGATTTGTTCTCACCCAGCAGTTCTGGTTTCCTCTGGGACAGAATCTGGTAGAAGATGTGGTAGTCTCTCTCAGCCTTTAGCTGATAAGTGACACGAGATTTCTCCAGAAGATCTGACAACATATTGGTGTTAGGACGAGTTCTTGAGCTGTTAGAAATCTTTTCCTAACTTTCATTTATATATGTTCTGTGTGCTTACAAGTTTCAATATCAGCTGAAGACAGTTTGCCACTGACTCCAAAATGGATTCGAATGAATTTACCCTGTAATGAGAATAAGTTGTTTGATGTCATTAACATAACACAGTCTAATTGACAGTTTGGTCCTTCGAAATGACCAAACTTACAAATCTGGAGGAGTTGTCATTTCTGATGGTTTTGGCATTTCCAAAAGCCTCCAGAGCAGGGTTGGCCTGGATGATTTGATCCTCTAGGGTGCCCTGTGGATTAATGGATGCCAAAATTTAGGCTCTAAAGTTCAAAACTTCATCTTTTATTCTTATCATAATATGAACAGTGAAACAAACCTTCTTATCCTGACCACCATCCTTCTTTCCAGAAACAGCTGCAATGCTTGCAAAGTACTGGATGACTCTCTTGGTGTTCACAGTCTTTCCTGCACCAGATTCCCCACTGGGGATGAAAAACACTCAACGTTACATCTGAACATTTTGTAAAAACATAACCTCTAGTCTTATATGCGAAACACATATGATGTTTAAGAATTACTCACGTGATGAGGATAGACTGATTTTCTCTGTCTGCAAAATTTAAGACAATGTTCAGTGTTAGGGCAGTTTTATTTAAAAGCTTAGATGCTATCAGGATGTTAGAGTTTATTAAAACAAAGGGTTGCATTAGAGACGTCATGTTATACAAATATCTCAACATACCTGCCAGCATGTACTGGTAGGCGTTGTCAGAGATGGAGTAGATGTGAGGAGGAGCTTCACTTCTCTTCTTTCCTCTGTAAGCGGTGACCACAGCCTTATCGTACACTGGTAGCCACTTGTAGGGGTTGACAGTCACACAGAACAGCCCTGAGTAGGTCTGTAGACAAAGATACACACAACAAGTCTTTTTTTATTGCAGGTTGTGTACAGTGGAGAAATCTGTAGGTTTGTGGTCATTACTCACATAGATCATCCATGCTGCATAACGCTCTTTGAGGTTAAACAGCACAGCAGGTTCATGGAGGAAGGTGAACATCGCCATGTCCTCAATTTTATCAAACTTTGGTGGGTTCTGAGGGTGGACATCTGCCTCCTTCACAGTTACTGTCTACAATCAGACATACATGTTAACTGTGTTGTTGGGTTCAGTACTCTAGCTGTAGATAACGATGACACAATTGTGTTTGCACTATACCTTCCCCCATTCAGTTTCAACAGTGACTTTGTCACCGTCTCTGCTGGTGACTGTGGCTTTAACGTACTCCACCTCAGGGTCAGGCACAAAACACTGCCTCTTCATGTCGAAGGGTCGAGTCTGGGCCTCCAGACGCTCCTTCTCTGACTTTCTCAGGAAGGGAGCGGCAGACCCAAATTCCGCCATAATGGCATCACTTGACATGGTGGAACCTATGCAGTAAAAATTATATAGACTTAATATATACTTTACATGTGTACAAAACAAGATTTATGCTTAAACTGGTCAAATGTTTTTCTTAATGAGCACTGAAACTCATTCCAGAATTCACAGTAAGTACTGGCATTTGAATGATGATACACAGTAGATCAATATCATTTACTTTATTTATCAATATTTGGCAAGATGAATTCTATATATCTGTTGTGAATTATACAGAAACACCTTATAAATATTTAAAAGTTAAATCAAAAACATCAAAAAGATGTAATAAAGAATATCATCCTCTATTAAAAATCTCCCCCACAGTACTCACCCTTAGGCTGTCTGGTACCGTAATGTCCCAGGTCTCCAGCCTTCTTTATAAAGGATGTAGTCCAACCCTATAAGGCAGAGAAATTAATCATTCAAACCTTCCAGCAGATTATGTGGACATTTAGGCAGAGGTGTTTACCTCCTTGACTTATAAGGCTGATAACCATTTGTTCTCACACTCCCAATAAGGAGAGCCTGCTGGTGTGATGACATCAGGTCAGCAATTGTAAATTTAAGCCTTACTTCTATTTTAGCCCACCCCATTATTTTTCTGGCATTAAAATGAACATCATATAAGACACTGGATTGTCCATTTGGATTTGTTTGCATCAAAACTGACAGTGTTGAGCACCCCTGCTGTTGACCACGTTCTTGCAACAATAAGACAGGAAACATGCGCATGAATAACTCAAATTATCCATCTGACATGAGCACATCCACCTGTCTCCTGCTGATAAAGGTCACAATGCTCCATTGTGACAAGTGTGAGTGAACATCTATCGCCAGCATAACCTCTGGCCTGTCAACTGTTCCTTCTCTTTATACTTGAGAACAAAGATAAACCTGTGAAATACTTCTTGGATTCTTTCTGACACTTGTGATTTGCATTTGATTGCCAGGCCTTGGCCTCTCATTGTTCTATGGCAGGTGCTTTATGCCTGTATAGGTCTCGGTGGACAGAAATAAAAAGTTAGAGACCATACACAGATGTAATGAGGGTGGTGTAAGACCTGGTGCCAAACAAGAGTTTGAGTTAGAAGACAGTTGGACAATTATTATTATACATAAAGTTTTTTAATTAATCATCATCATAAAAAGCACTGTAAAACAAACACAACTGGAACAGATCCATCAGACAGACAGGGAGAGTGACCCATAGAGGCCCAGAGATTCAGCAAATCAAAGGGCTCTGACTTTCTCAGTTCACCTTCCTGTAGAGTTAAAATAGCTGTCAGGGTTTTACTGTTCAAGGAAAGTGACATGGTACAGGGTGCTAATTGTGATTACTGTGAAAGGATCCCTTTGCAGGACCTTAACACGCCACTTGAGAGCCTTCAAATGTCACAAATTCACACCTCCCGAGAATGTCCAGGGTCTCAGCTGTCTGCTTGTCTCTCTGTAGTCAAGAGACTTCTTCCTGACTTCTTCCTGGTCCAACATTGAAAAAAATGTTGAACCTTCAGAATGTAGAATTAGATTAGCTTATAGTATTTTTGTATTGTAGTTGTGTTTAGGGTTATAATTTATTGTTCCAAACATTTGGGAAATATGTTTATTCACTTGATGCAGAGAGTTAATGGTGAAGATCAACACTACTATCCTTTCTGTCCATTATGTATGAAGATATGAAGCTGCTTATGTACTTTTGGACAGAGCCAGGCTACTGTTTTGCCCCACTACTCTTCTACTCTTAGAAACCCCAAGAACCACAAGTAGACCTGCATTATGAGGGCTCAGTATTCTGTTAGGATAATGGGAACTATGATGGGTACTTTAAGATACGATGGCACCTAATGGCTTTGTAGATGAGGAGGATTTTAAATTCTATTCTGGATTTAACAGGGAGCCAATGCAGAGAAGCTAATACAGAAGAGATGTGATCTCTTTTCCTAGTACCTGTCAGTACACACACTGCAGCATTTTGGATCAGCTGGAGGCTTTTCCCTTAGTTATTGGGGCAATAAAGAATTACAGTAGTCCAGTCTAGAGGTAACGCATAGGACTAGTTTTTTCAGCATCCTCTTGAGACAGGATGTTTCTAATTTTCACAATATTGCGCAGATGGAAGAAGGCTGTCCTGGAGACTTGTTTTATGTGTAAAGTAAAGGACATGTCCTGGTCAAAAATTACCCCAAGGTTTCCGACAGTTGAACTGGAGGCCAAGGTAATGCCATCCAGAGTAAGTAGATTGTCAGATAATGTGTTTCTCAGATGTTAAGGGTCAAGTACAATAACTTCAGTTTTGTCAGAATTAAGAAGTAAACAATCCAGGTCTTTATGTCTTTAAGACATGCCTAGTTTGACCACCTGGGGGTCATCTGTGTAACAATGGAAATTTATCTGGTGCTTCCTGATAATATTGCTGAAAGGAAGCATATATAGGGTTAAAATTATTGGTCCTAACATAGAACCTTGTGGAACTCCATGACCAACTTTTGTGTGCATAGAAGGGTCATCACTCACATGAACATACTGGAATCTGTCTGATAAGTATGACTTAAACCAGCCTACTGCAGTTATGCTAATGACACATTCTAGTCTCTTTAATAAGATCCTTGTTAAGGCTATTGTTTTGGACCCAGAAGCAGGCACAGGCACAGACACAGTTGGGAGTTCTAAAGAATAAGTTGGATTTAATGCGACAAAGGTGAAGTGGTGATGGGGCGCTGGTGAAGGCATGAGAGAACACAGGAAAACACAGGAAAAAACTGTAGTCACAGCCAGAGCTGTGACAGTCCTGTGATCTATATAGAGGAAAAATATTCTAAAAATCACTTCTGTGGTAATCTTCAAAATATTTACCATTAACTGACAATGACACTCCAGTGACAATGTAGAGTCCTGCAATTTCTAGCTTCACTTGGTGACCAGATTTCTGAAATGAAAACAAGGGACATTTCCAGTTGGATGGTTAATATATCATTAAAATATCCAATGTTTGTATCTATGAAATAAAAAAGTTGACTCAATTCAGTGCAAATCTATGGGAGATAAATATGACAGGTAAGAGTTAGACTATTAAAACAGGGCAATTTCCGTATAAGATAGAAGGAAACCCTTCTGTTTTCGTCAGCCTGACTGCAAAGTTATGTTCCACTGCCCAAACAGAGAATGTGCTTCTCATTGTCTTCTCATTTTCATGTATGTCGGCCAATAATTTTATTGTTTTTGCTATTTTTCTACATGAAGCTTAAATAGTGGGAGCAAAAAAATACAACAGCAGGGACTAAGCCTCTTAAGAAACCACCTGGTCTCTGGCAACCAGTTTAAAGCTCGATCAAAGCAGTGTAGCAACAGGAATAAAGATAAATGTTTAAACTTTTGTCAATATCAACATGCTACTAATTGTTAGCTCGGATATATTCTCAATCTAACTCAATCAATCTATCTCAATCAATGATCATCATCACAGCAAAATACTATACATAAATGTAATTTCACTAAATCCTCTCTATTGTGTAATGCACTAAAAATTTATTTTCTCTACTGTTGTAATGTTAAAAACTCCATGTCTGATCCCTTCTGATCCCTTGCTCAGTTCCTTATTTTTATTTAATTATTATTTTAATGGCTCAACTTTCTTCTTTTGTGTATTCCTTTCATGTTTTTTTATTTCAACATATCAATGTGTTTGTTTCGTTTTTGTGGTTAGAAAAGGGGTATTTATCATCCATGTGTCATGATTAAAGTTAGTTTAAAAAAAAAAAAAAGCTTGGCATAAGTGCAGTCAGATTTTCTCCACACCGCAGTTGTCTTTACATATGTCCTTTTGAATTCTTCATCATACCTTTCCGTAACATCATGATATTTTTCATCGAGGTCAGAGAAAAGTGCTTCAGAGAGATTATTTTGACTATTTGACCGCAGCCTTGCGCTATAGCTAATCACCAGTCAAAGATCCCATGATAATCCTCGATGCACATGCACAAACCTCCAAATTAAGATGCTTTCCTTGAAGCTGCTTGTGTGACAAGCCCCTGCCTTTGTCAAAAGGACACGGTAACACCCTCAAAAATAACAGAAACAATAGGCACAATGGCCGGGAGGCAAGCTAGCTTTCAGAGACAATACCCTGCTGCCATCACAAGTAGGCAGTAAATTACATAATGAATGCAAACAGGCAATAGATCCTTTATGGGACAGAACACTGTACTGACATCAGATGTAAGAAAACTTGCTTCCACTTCAGTATCGTTCTAATTGATGTCTATTTTTAGCCTTTACAGGGCAAGCAGTGCTTGTCTTGCTTGCCCTGACGGCACGCCACTGCACAAACATTATTTGAGGTATAGCTAGAGAAAGATATTGGCTTATTTTTTCTACTTTCTAACAGTGCATTAAACGTACAATGTTTCCAAAGTTTCTTCAATTATAGTGAGTCTGTGTAACCCTGCATTCATATGGTGTTGTAATAATCTAAAAAATTAGTTTCCAACTGATAAAATTCACGTGAACATGTGAACACGTGAACGTATTGCTGAGATGTTGACATCATACCATAGAATTCAAAAGAAAATATTTGGTTGATGGTGAGAAACTCGCACTCAAATTCCATATTGCATATCAACTTTTTGCAAACATTTTATTTGTAATATGGTATTAGGTTGTAACTGTTTGTTGCTGTCCACATAGAGTGACCTAGATTAGTTAGAAAAGTTATTTATTAGCAGTAACCCTGGTAGAAAAAAACACAAATACTGGAAACAATTATCCACGTGTTGTTTTAACCCTCTGAGCAATAAAATACAGCATATCAGGAACATGTGACATTGTTTTATCTTAATTGTTTTAGCTTAATTGCTACTAAAATGTAGCAGTAGCACTAGTAGATATATATATATAGTCAGAAAACTGACAGTCATACCAGACCAAGTATGACTGGGGTAGCAAGCCCCTGAGTTTATCAAACTGGTGTGTTTCTTTGCTTGTGGACTCAACTTTTCAATTCTTTAAGATGAAAAATGTTGAGTGTGGTTTCTTCCTTCAAACGCTGCATAGTCTCTCTTTAAAGTCTCTTTTTCAGTGCACAGTCAAGACTATAATTATACACATGGCTAAAATACTGACAGCAGTAAACAGCTCCACACGAAGCAGGATTACCAATTGGGTGAAGTGGGGAACTGCTGTAACACCCCAGAGCTGAAGGGGGTTTACAAAGGGGCAACGGAGGGGCCACAGGGGAGCTTTAGAGGGGGTCGTCGGGGGCCCACAGGCTCCACCCTAAACAAGTGCTGAGAGTCTAAACAGAATCATAAAACAGTTTGAAAATGCTGTAGTCAATACAAGTGGATATTGTACTGGAAGATCTGATATTTCGTTGTAAAACAAACATGTTTTTGAACATTTTGCTGATATGTTCAGTATCAATAGATTTGTGACTGGACAACAACATTTTCTCTTGTTGATTGAAAATAAAATCCATGACAGTAAATCCCTCAAAACATATTGCAATTGCTGTTACAGATAAGTTGGTTATAAATGTAATTTATGGAGACAGAGTCACCACGTCATTAATAACTTCACTGTTGACAGAAACAGCAGGATTAATACAGAGGCCTACAGGAGCATTCTGTGGCTGAGTTTCAGTCAAATGCATCAAAAGTCATTGGACAACATTTCATCATTCAACAGGATAATGATCCTAAACATATAGCCAAAGCAAACAAAGAGCTTTTGAAGGTGAAGAGGTGGAATTTCCTTGACTGGCCGAGTTAGTCACCTGATCTCAGTCCACCTGCTGAGGACTAGACAAACAGCCCTCCCAACAACAAGACAAGAAGGAGGCTGCATTGAATGCAAAGCGTTATCTACTGAGGTCTGTGGATCAAAGACTTTAGACACTCACTGACTGCAAAAGAACTTCCACAAAATTCTAAATAGTATGATTTTTCTTTGACTTCATGTGTTTCTGTCCACTTACTTTTAAACCCCCAAAGTTTGGGCACTATGTGTCAGAAGGGGTTATATCTCTCACACAGTTCTTTCTATTTGGATTTAAATTAGATTGGATTAAGTTAAAGCTCCAGAGACTTAGCACTTTAATGTAGTTTTCATTATTTTTATTTCAAACTGACTGTGCTGAAGCAAAAAGTCTGAAGCCAAAATAACAATAAATGTGTAACCGCCCAAATACTTATGGCTTGGGCTGCACATCCAACAAAGGAGTCAATCAGCAGGGTCATAAATGTCAAATACTGAATCATAACATTAGTTTTTAAGAACTGTTTTTTAACAGTTGTAGAGGAAAAGTCTTACCTCGTTATATACTGAGTGTGATATGTACTACAGCACCACACAAATGATTACACAGGATTTCTCACTCAGAGTCATTTCAGCGGTATTATGTGCTGTTGGAATGACAATTAAACTTGAACCTGACATACAGTGCAGCAGCTGTCCATACACGTTGAGTGCTCTGAAGCTGTTGCCATCCTTCACTGTGACAATGAGGCGTAACCCAACACGTCTTTTTTCCTGGTCATTGTCTCTTTCCTTTTGTCCTTGAGGACAAAAATAACTTGCTGACAATCCCTCTGAGTGCCTGTCTGTGATTTAGTTGAACAGCTTTAGACATACATTTAGATCTGTAGGTTAAACAGCAATACATGATCATATACCTTACATGGTTAAGTAGTTTATAGTTCATGTGACAAATGTGCTTGTGGTCATGTATTTCTAGTCTTATTCATTCTATTCTGAGCTGTAAGGTTACAAAAACTTCAATTATATTTTCTACTATTATGGCATTTTTTACCAACTTTGGAATTCGTAATTACAACAAGTAGGAAACACAACGGTGACGTTGCAGTTACAGTATATGAGTGTGAAGTATGAACATGTATTTGTTGACAAAGGAACAATGTCTAAATAAGTAAACCTTTTTGACATGTTATTGGTTTTTTGCCTGTAGTCAGGTTGTATCCAGCTCTTAACTTACAGACTGCCTCATTCTCAGCTGTTTAGTCATCCTCATCTACTGGATTTTTGAATATTTTGTTGTGTCTCGCTCTTCTCCCTTTTTCTTAAACCACAAGGGCCAGATAACCTCTCTTTATTTGAAAGGGAGGGGTACAGTAGACTCCATCTGATACTCTAATACTTTCCTCACTTTGCCTTCTGCTTTACTGCCATACTTTATGTCTTTTATTTACCTTTCCACCTAGTTTTATCACAGCATGAATATATGTAAGGTCTTTGGGCTCTATTTTAACAATCCGGAGTGCATGGTGTGTTCATTTTACCGACGGTAAAAACAGTTGCTGTCCCAGGTGTATGGTTCTGGGCATACCATCCAATAAACCAATCACAGTGGCTTCTCCCATTCACTTTAAAAGCCAGGCATGCTTGCCACTTGGCGTATTGCTATTATAATGATGCAATATTTCACACAGAGTTTTGCAGGTCAATCACTTTCCATTGTCTCAAGATAGCAATGCACCAACAATTCGCCTGACCACACCTCATTTTAAGACCAACATGCCCATGGCCACACAGATAGGCGAGGGATGTATTTGCTATTTAAACAATGTGGGGGCTGGGTGGTAAAATGACAACTGCGTCAGTCTGAAACTAGCAAATACACTTGCATTGCGCTTTGTGCCACTTTGCGTCAGGTGTAAGATAGGGCCCCATGTCATAAGTCTATTTCACTGTTATTTTAAGGGCACACTGTCAAGAGAGTAACATGCCAACATACAAGGGTGCACAGAACACATACACTCTGGGATAAGTCAGGTAGTACATTACAATACAGCCTTAGAATGTCGTAACTTCTTTGTGACATGTTGTGTATGTAGGACTTTCTCAGTATCAGTTTCCAGGAGATACAGCACCCTGGGTTCTCTTACTTAAACACATGTAGCGCACTGCCTCGGCATGCCCATTGCCAGGCTCTCTACACCTCCCCTGGACTCTGCATTGTGATTTTTTTTATGTTGGTAATGGAGTGTTGTGCGGAGAGAGGGAGGCACCAGACTCAGGATTCAGGATTGTGGCTGATACCTTGACTGTACTTTATTTCACCATAAAACTCTTTATATATGCTACTTGCTATCACAGTGGCTGCTGGCTTCATGATCTTGCAGAGCAAGTGAAAGTAAACTCCTTTTAGGACATAGATCTCTTACTCAAACAATAATTAACATTAAAAAAATAAGATATCAAATGACAATAGATATTACTCTCAGGTTAAATTAAATACAGCTCTGAAAGGAATAAATTACCTACATAAAAAATACATTCTCAAATAAACTTAACAGTTAACAAAACAGCTAATGCTCAGTTCTGCCTGGGTCACACAGTATCAATCGTCTACTCAGTAACAGCATGCTAGCCAATTATCAAACAGTAAAAG